>NW_022436998.1:9218147-9302782 GCF_009761245.1 Sapajus apella
GGAGGTTGAGGCAGGAGAATTGCCTGAACCCAGGAGGCGGAGGTTGCGGTGAGCCGAGATCGCGCCATTGCACTCCAGCCTGGGTAACAAGGGCGAAACTCCGTCCCCCAAAAAAATAATAAATAAATAAATAAATTTTGTATCACCACAGATCATGGTCAATAGTCTTGTTCTTCTAGCATCTATACCTTTCAGCACTTCTCACACATTGGCTTTATCTTCTGCCAAATATAAGCCAATCTTATGTAGAAAAGGTGTTCAGAAAATGCTAGCTGACCTTATTTAAAATTACAGAGTGACATGAGAACATGAGATTGCGCAGCATCTTAAGAAGAGAGTTAAACATTTAAAGGTTGAGAATTTACTATGAACAATAGACTTACCCTGTTCTTTCTAGTGGATGAAGACTAAAGAATGCTAGAATGTAGGACATCTCCAGGGAGAAGCAAATGTATGAGAAGCCCACCTGATCAAAATCATTTTGCCACACTGGGGAAATTGTAAACTAAATTGGTTTAACAAAGTCTTCTTCATGGGAGCATAGTGTCCTCAGTGATTTAGTCAAATCAACATCCATCAGGAAGTAGTCTCCAAAAATGAGGTGTATGGATTCGAGAAATGAGAGTAAGAAGAAAGGGAGGAAAGGAATGCATGTTATGGAATTCTAGTTGAAGGAATCTCAGACATTTCCTTCATCTTCATAACACCAGAAAAAAATCTTAGAAATGAGACAGTCTTTATGATTCTAAAAGGGAGATTACATACCTGGAGATTTGGAAACCCAAGGTTCATGTTTCTTCAGCTGAAAATTACTGCTGTAATGCACAGTAAGTGCCTGCCAATAGGAGGTGCTCGTAATCTTTTTTTCTTTTTTTCATTTGGAGGGACTGTTCCTGAATGGAGTCTCTTATTTTGTTGGGATTCTATAACAAGAATACCAGACTAGGTTGCTTATAAACAATAGAAATGTGTCTCTCACAGTTAGGGAGACTTGGAAATCCAAGGTCAAGGTACTGACAGTTTCAGTGTCTTGTGAGGGCTCACTTCTTTGTTCATAGATGGTGCCTTGTCACTGTGTCCTCATATGGCAGGAGGGCTGAGGGAAGCCTCTGAGGCCTCTGTTATACCATCCCACTGGGAAGTAGGTTTCAATGTATGAATTTAGAGGAGACACAAACACTCAACCTATAGCAGGGAGTATCTCTTCTCCTTCATGTCTGGAAGGTAAACAAAGGTTGAGTGCCATCAACTTAGAAGGTCTTCATCTGACAGAGGAGATGTAGGGTGTAGAAGAGTTGGTAATTACCCAAGGCTATACAGCTTCCTAGTTGCATGGCAAGAACTGGAATCCAGGTCTCTTGGTTGCTGGTCCAGTGCTGTTTGTTTAGCATCACATTATCCAGTTAATAACTCCTCTCTATCCTTCGACTGGCCTTGCAACTCTCACCATCTTTATTAAATAGAGTGATTTCCAAATCAGCTTTTGCAAGAAGCTTTAGGACCATGTGTCCCCAGTACACCCTACTAATCTAGTTCATCACCTCTGAGAGAAAAAGAAGACCCGTGAAAAATATCCATGTACATAGAAGACATTTATGTATACAAAAATGTCGAAGCACAACTAAAATGGGATAGCCTGAATAACAATCAAATATGAGTTTATTGTTTACTTGTTTTCTTTTTTTTTATACTAACTCTAGCAAGCCAGCTCAAGCCACTCAGTTTTGGAGGGGTTGCTGCCTTCTGGTGGTTGCCATTTTGATGATGAGATGAGTAATTTCTTGGTACCATATGAAATATCAAGGTCAGAGTGACTGGAGCATCATACGGCAAACAAGAGTGAGTCACTGGGTGACTGCTATGAGGCTGCTGTCCTCTGTGATCTTGTGAGCCAGAGCTCCATGCTTGAACGCTCTTTCTGTAGGAGTAAAGACTTTGGAAAACTATTTTTCTTACAAAGCCATTGCTATTGCTTTGTTCCCCACAGGTACCTTTTTTCTTTAAGATGTAAACACTCTCTGAGTGCTAAATGGATCCATCTTTATTTCTTGCAAAAACATTTGGCTACATTATTTTTATTTCAGAGTTTTTCCTAGCAGGATGAGAGTCTTGAGTGGCCTATTCCTAAGGAGACTGGAGTTTAAAAATAACAATGATAATATGGAGGTGAGAAAGAGAGAGAGAGAAAGAGAGAGAGAGACAGAGAGAGAGAGAGTGTGTGTGTGTGTGTGTGTGTGCGTGTGTGCGTGTGTGTGTGTGTGTGTGTATAAGGAAAATGGTTAGTCCCAGCAGCAGCCAGTCCCAGCCTTACCCTCCCCATGCTTTATAATGCATCCCATGACCAATAGGAATATACTGTGAATGATAAATGTAATTTTAATTTTTTAGAAGCCATATTTAAAAATAAATCTTAAAAAATCAGGTACAATTAATTTCAATAATGTATTTTATCTAATCCAATACATCCAAAATATTTTGTCAGTGTGAATTAATATAAAAATTACTAATCAGACATTTTACATGACCTTTTTTTTCACATTAAGGTTTAGAAATCCAGTGTCAATATTATGTGCAAAGCACATGCCAGTTCAGACTACCTACATGGCCATGAGTAGTGGGACCATAATGGATAGTGTAGTTACAGAGTAAAAACCAGCTCTACAGTTTGGTATTTGAGATCCTTCCTAATTTGCCCTATAACCTTTTAAACTTTGTGTACCCTCCACCCTCTACATTCCAGTCTTGCCTGCTACCTTCTTTCTTCGGCGTGATATTGTTTTCCATTTTTTTTATATCTGTGGTGGCCTTTTTCTCCCTTTCCTCTTCCCATGTCCCAAAATATGTCCCAGCTTTGGAGGCAGCCTGATAAGGGTCTATGAGGGCCGTGATTGGGATTTAATTCCAACTTCATTGCTTAATAACTGGATGGCCTTAAGCAGGCCATTTAGCCTTTTTGAGTTATGCTCCCTGTCGTTAAAATTAGGATCATGCTCGGCATGGTGGCTGATGTCTATGGTCCAGGCTACTTGGGAGGTTCATCAGGAGAGGACTGCTTGAGCCCAGGAGCTTGAGGCTAGCCTGAGCAACATTAGAGACCAATCTCTTAAAAAAATTTAAAGAAAAAAAAACAGAAAAAAAGCATGAAGACAGTAATGACTCTCTCTCTCTTTGTGTGTGGTGTGTGTGTGTGTGTGTGTGTGTGTGTGTGTGAATTTGAGGGGGTGGTGGGAAGAGAGAGGGAGAAAGAGAAAAACTGATGTAATGAATACAAAACAAACAAAAAGATTTTTAAAAAGACACACAGTGCTGTAGTTGTACATCCTGGCACGTAATAGTTCAAATTTCCTCCTCTTTCTGAGTTACTTTCCAAGCTGCTTTTGTCGGTAGCTCTCCCATTCCCATCTGCCAGCAGTGCCACAGAGCATGCTGTTCAAATGGTCAGTAAGCTTACTTAAGTATCTCATTCTTTTTATTCTGTGATCTCATCACCTGCACATCGTAGTTCTACCTTCAACATCGCCTGTTCAGGCTCTCCTCCTCAGTTACTGTTATCAACCGCTTTCTTCTTTCTTTTTGCCAAAATGCTAACAGCAAAATATACAGCCTCTACATTTTGGAATGACTCTGGTATCAAGTAGAGCTGCACAGGTGCCCTTCCGTGGGAGCTGAGAGCTAACAAGCTACCACTGAAAACTATGCCCAGCTCAGGGTGATGGTACAGCCAGTTCTGTCCCCTGCTGTAACAGTTTCCTAGGCAACCAGTACACAGTGCCACTGGAAGAAATGAAAGGAAGAAAAGTCAAAACCTGCATCATTTCCACAGTTTTCTATACATTCGAAATGCTAGAAATATAAAAAAATATGGCTAACTGAGCATATGTTTCAGTATTTCACGCCATGTTGATTATGGCCTCTGTCATATCTCTAATGGAGCTGCTAGCGAATTACTAGTGATGGTGTTGTATAAGTGACATTGGCTATTTCTAGTGAAGTAAGGTTTATAGTTTTTTTATCAGTCTTGTCCATATTTAATTGAACTTAATCCTGCGTTTTGGTATGTATTGAGTTTTTACAAATTACATTCTAAATTTCATTTTTATATATCTTTTTGCTAACATATAAAAGTACAATTGAGTTCTTTATCTTGTATCCAGAAACCTTGCTAAATCACTGTACTAATTCTAATAGCTTCTACGTAGATTCTTTTGTTTTTCACTTGTATAATCATGTCACCAGCAAATTTTGAGAATTTTAATTCTCCATTTCCTTATCACTCTTTTTTCCTGCTTTAACACTGTCTAGAACTTCTGATACTATGATGAGTGGAGTGGAAATAGTGGACTGCCTTTTCTCCTTTCCAAAATTAAGTGAAGCCTTCAACATTTATCATTAAGTAAAATATTTCCTGTAGTTCCATATAGACACTCTTCTCTTCCTGAAGCTTTTTAAAAGATTACAAATGGAAATAGATTTTGTCTTCTTCCAAATTTGCTAAGAGGGTTTTGAAAAATCACAAATGGAGATATAACTTTATCAAATACTCCTCCTGCATCTATTGAGATCATCATATGATTTTTCTCCTCCTTTTTATAAAGATGGTATTTTAAATTTATTAATTTTTAGTTGAGAAACCAATCTTACATTCCTGGAATAAACCCAAGTGGGTCATAATGTGTTATATTTGTATGAGTCACTGGATTTCTTCTGCTAGTATTTTGTTTAGGATATCTTAACTTATGTTCATGACAAATAGTTTGCTGATGTTTTTCTTTTCTTATAATGCCTCTCTGACAGGTTTAGGGATCAGGGTTATTTTAGCACCTTAAAACATGGCTCTATAAGGTACCATTATGTCCATCCATCCATTGATTCATTAATCACACAAATATTTTTTGAGAGGCAATATAGCATAGTGGTTTAAAATATAGATTCTAGACTTCCACATTTGAATAAAAAAAACTTACTGTAATTATATGTTATCTATTGTTATATAACAAATTTCCACAAACTTAGCAACATGAAGCTACACACATTTATTATTTCAGTTTCTGTGGATCCAGAATCCGAAAATCAAGAATCTGAGCCCTCTGCTTATGGGTCTCTCAGAAAACTCCAAGTAAGGCAACAGCCAGGGATAGAGTCTCATCTAAAGTTTGATGAGGAAGTGCTGTGGTTTGAATGTGTCCTCTCCAAAACTCAGGTGTTTCTTTAAAAAATAATAATAATAATAAAAGAAAAAAACAATTTAAGTTCCGGGGTGTATGCACAGGATGTGCAGGTTTGTTACATAGATAAATGTATCCCATGGTGGTTTGCTGCACCAATCAACCTGTCATCTAGGTATTAAGCCTGACATGCATTAGCTATATTTCCTGACACTCTCCCCCACACCCCACCTTCCCCCGACATTGATTGTGTGTTCCCTCAATCAATCCAAATGCCCATCAATGATAGACTGGATTTTTTCAAAATGTGGTGCATATACACTATATAAAAAACTAGGCAGCCATAAAAAGAAAGAAGATCATGTCCTTTTCAGGGATATGGATGAAGCTGAAAGCCATTATGATCAGCAAACTAACGCAAGTGTTTCTAATGTGACAGATTAAGAGGCAGAGCCTATAAGAGGTGTTTAGGTCACGAGGACTCCTTCCTCAGACATGGAATTAGGTGCCCTTCTAGAGGGGCTTGACAGAGGGAGTTGGTCCCTTTTACACCATTTCAGCTTGTATCATGTGAGGACCTAGCATTCCTCCCCTCCAGAGGATACAGCGTTCAAGGGGCTATCTTGGAAGAGGAGAGCAACCCTCACCGGACAATTGAACCTGATGGTGCTTCGATGGTGGAATTCCCAGCCTCCAGAACTGTGAGAAATACATTTCTATTCTTTATAAAGTACCCAGTGTCAGGTATTTTTTTCTAGCAGCATGAGACAGACTAAGGAGAAATCTGCTTCTAAATTCATGTGATTGTTGGCAGGATGAAGTTCTTTGCTGGTTGTCAGACTGAGGACCTCAGCTCCTTCGTGGCTGTAGGCTAGAATCTACCCTCAGTTTCTTGCAATGTGGGCCTCTCCAGATGGCAGTTTACTTCTTCGAAGTCAGAAAGTCAGTAGAGTCTGCTAGCGAGACAAGAGTTACAGTACTAGGTAACATAATCATTGATGTAACATTCTATCACCTTTGCCATACTCTGTTGGTTAGAATCAGTGTACCTGTTCTACTCACATTGAAAGAGAGAGAATTAAACAAGACATACATACCAGGATGCAGAGATAATCAGGGGCCATCTTAGAGTCTATCTACTACTGTAAGTTAAGTTAGACAGATTATTTAACTTTTATGTGCATGAGAGTCTTTATCGGTGAGTGAAAATAATAATAGTACCTGTTTATAGAGTCATTAGGAATATTACATAATTTATATAAATAAAGCAGCTGGAATAGTGGCTGGTGTCGAGGAAGTACTGCATTACTGCTAGATGCTGTGGCAGGTTGAGCATACCTTATCTGAAATGCTTGGAACCAGGAGTGTTTGGGATTTGGGGTTTCTTGGATTTTAGAATATTTGTAGAAGACATACTGGTTAAGAATCCCACGTATGAAAATCTGAAATTCAAAATGTTCCAGTGAGGATTTCCTTTTAGTGCGATGTCAGCATTTGGAAAGTTTCAGATATTATATCTTTTCAGGTTTTGGGTTTTCAAATTAGGGATATCTGAACTGTAGTATAGGAAATACCATAATTCAAGGTGTGAAAGACTTAACACTGAGTAACGGGGACAAAATCCTACCCTGATTCAGATTACAATCTATTGGAGAAAGGCAAATGATAAACATATAAATGGCTAACATGAGTATTGGTGGTGGGAGGGTGTTACTATTTTATATAAAGTGATCAGAGTAGTTCTTAGTGGCCTGAAGGACAGTGAAGGAGCAAGCTTTGTATATATCTTAGGGATAACAAGAGTGAAGTAATTAAAATGAGAGTGTATGTAAGAACCACATGGAGGCTTGCTTTGAAACTAGACATTGTAACTTATAAATATCCGTGGTAGTTATTCACAGATGACAGTTTATTAGCTCCTCCACAGATGCAAAACACTACTCTGTAGAAACTGTTGCAAAAAATGTGCAAACAGACAAGAGGTTACGCTCAATGAGAGAGTAAAAAGTTAATCTAGAATCTTGGATTAAGCTGAGTGATGCCTTGGGTATTTATCCAAATTTGAATTGAGTTAAATCCAGCTGCAGCAAATGCTACTACAACAATGGACCAATAAAAGCAGCTGAAAACCCCTTTTCTTTTCTAAACTATTCATAATTAATTAAACATGAAATGATCCCAAAGCTTAATTTGTTTTTTCCTTCTAGCTTACATTTTCTTTTACAGTTTTTATATAGTTCTAATCAGAATACAGATGCAATTGTCTCTTTCTCTTTTCTCACTTAGTGTTTCATAAATGAAATGTATTCTGTTACCAATAATTATTAGGAATTCATTTTTAATGATTAAATCTCTCACAATATTGGTATATGAAAAATTCTTGGTCTTATTCTCCTGAGCAGTTTGGTTATTTTAATTTTGTTTGCTATTGAAAAAATTGGATGCTGCAACACTTCTGAGATACCTTTTCTTTCTATTTTAAATTAGTTTTAGAATAAATTCTCTAGGGTGGGTTATTTTTCCAAAGGACATTAACATTTTATGGAGCCCATTTTTTTTTTAAGTCACATTGACTAGGGTCCATTTTTAATAGTAACAAAATATCACCATAGAGTAGCTATAAACCAAATGTCTTTAGAATCTGTTTTTTCTGAATACACTTAATGTTATAACCTGTTAGCAGTTTTTTAAAAAACAGTATCCCTTCAGGCAATAAACAGGTATCTTATTCTCCGTAGCCTCATGATAACTGTATGCATAACTGGGTATTTTATTTCACATAGTAGTTCAGAGTAATCTGAAACCTGAATATTTGGACAGACACCTAATTCTATTGCTTGCTACCAATGTGGCCTTAGGCAGATTATACACCTGTTGAAGTTCCTCAATTTTGTTATCTGTAAAATAAGGTTAATAAGAATATCCACCCTAGAGGCTTTGTCTCAGTTAATACATGATAGGCGCTCAATAAATGAAAGCTATTATTATCACATTATGTGTTCCTAAGTTATTTTCAGATCAACACTTGCTGAACTCACCATGAAGGGTTAAAAGTTTTGCCTGAAACATTAGCAGCAGCTAGTGGTAGCCTGGGCTCTGCTAGCACTGCAGAAAAGACAGCATAGAATACCAGCCACGAAGCAGGCACCTATGGGCTATATCTGGTTATGTGTGTTTATCCCACGTAGTGATTGTTTTCTAAATTAGTTGCTAACATTAAACAATTTAGAAATTTCACCTAAAATCCTGGTTTGTTGTTTTCCTAAAAAACAAATTAAGATAAAACAAAACCTGACTGTTTTGCTTATGGCGACTGTTAGCTAGAGCACAGCGGCAACTGCTTTCATTAGAAGAGGTATTGGAAAAGACCACATATTCCCAAAGTGCCACCTGTGCTTCATTGCCTGTTGCTCACACTGTGCCTGCTTCACTTATTTACATGACCTTGCTGGTGTCTAGAGAATTTCACCAGCACGCTGACTGAGCTCTTGGCCTCTGAAGGCCTCTGAGAGACCTGGGTTAGACTCTTCGCTCTGGCCTAAGCACTAACGAAACTCCAAGTTAGCTGATTGATCATTTATATCACCTAGACATTGCAGAGCACTGAGTGGCAGAGTACATTTCTTACCAGGCTCTGGGATGTCTCTTTATGAGAGATGCTCTGTTTTAGTCTTGGCCTTCAGGCCAAAGACATCTTTTCCTCTAGTCTGCAAGAAGTATGAATTGAGAAAATTACAAGGAATAGTAGAATGTCTAAAATTCTGCTGCAAAAAGTCTGTGTGCTCTTTCTGAAAAGACTGAAAATGGTTACTTTGAGACAGTGGGGAATCCATACCAGTAGCACTAAGCTTCTATTTTTATGTCAGGGAGAGTTTTTGAAGCCATTACTACATGTTATCCAATCTTAAAATGCATGATTCATGCACAACACAGATTGGAAATGGCAGAGAGATTGATCTTATGGTAGAAGTGCAGAGTTTTCTGTATCGCTAGCCAACTATTGAGTAGTACAAGGGATCTGTAGACCCGAGCTAATGGGTTCTTTCAGGCATTTGAGTGCTAGTGTTCAGATTCCCACTGAGCTCTGCATTTCTTCTTGTTTACACATTGTAATTAATAGAAGAAGAAACTATTGTACATTTACATAAAACCTCTAACATCCATGCATATAACAGAGGGGCTAATGGAAACATTATGTAGTTGTTCTTGGAGTTACTTGCTAAGCAGAGTAAGCAGAAAAAGCACAGTGATGAATCCAGTAGATCTGAGTTTCAGTCCTGGCACTGCTGCTTATGACCTGTGTGATACAGGGTGATTTATTTAAATCATCTTTGACTCCATTTTCTCAACTGAAAAAAAATAGAATAACATTAGTGTTACTCATGGGGGGATTATATGAAAGAATTCATATTAGCCATTTAAGACATAAATAAGCACTCAGTAAATAGAGCTAACTATAGTTTTCCCTCTGTATTGATGCAGAATGGTCAGAAATTGTTGATATAACAGTAAATGCAAGCCACAGTTTTTGTCCTTTGTGGACCTAAGAATCTCAGTGGGGTTTATGCTGATCTTGAATATGTTTTTGTCTTATAGCACAGCCATGGTGAGCTTGACTATCTGGCTTTGACTCTCTATCTCACCTCTTACTCATTCTGTGACATAAGGCACCTTACTAAACTTCCTGTGTTTAATATCCTTATTTATTAAATGGGGACATTATTATTGACACATAGCTTATGTCTATTATTGACACCACATATCTGTGTCAGTTGTTATTGACATCACATACCTTGTGGTGTCTGGCACAAGGTAACAATAACAATAAGGAAAAGGAGAAAAGTTAACATTACATGTATTCTTTCTATTGTTACATCGTATGTATTACATGTACGTAGTTAATATTAATTGAGGTAGTAACTTTTAGATGTATTATTTAAACCTCACAGTTATCTATAAAGCCATTTTCATTATTAGTCCCTTCGATAGATGAGGAAACAAAAGCATAAGAAGCAAAATAGCCAAGAGATACTAGTTTCTGTGGTCATTATCTTAAATAAAATGAACATCTTTCCAATTATATTTAAATCATGGTTTTAAATTCACTTCTCTCTTAGTAATTCCGTGGCATCTGTAGAGCTTACTCAACTTTCTGTGGCTGGACATTTTGGTTGTTCTTATGACATTCACATGAAGAGCAAGTTTTGAAACTCTTCACATTTCACATAAGACATTGTCTGCCTGTTTGTGCGAGCTCTAAGATAAATTTTACATCCTTCTGTTCACTCGACAGATTTAACTGAAGAGTTGAGAGTGAGGCTGTCAGGCTAACCCTTGAGACCAGGAATAAAACTTTTGGACAGTGCACACTGGCAGGCAGAGGGTTGTTTGCTAACAGACTAGATGAGGTAGATATTTTCAACCTGTTGAATCTCTAATCCATTTTTGCACAGCCTGTAGCTATGAACAAAAGCACAAGTGAGACCATACTAGGCTAAGATAAGTAGACTAAGGGATCTTATAAACTAATATCCTTGGTTGATAGACTATTTAGACAAAAGAGATACTGTGCTGTTTTCATTGCTGGCTCATTCTTCTCCACCATCAGATGTGTGATCAACTTTGGTGAGGCCCTCTATGTCCAGGCTGTTTCCAATTGCAGTCTCTCTCTACCCCTAAAGACTTAAATATTCCCTTTCCCTGACTTATTTTCCTCCAAAGCACTGGTCTCTATTTACAGACTACACACTTTACTTATTGTCTAATCCTCCACCAGTGGCATAGGGACCCTGCTTGTGCTAGTTTGCAAAAGAAGATTGCTAACTATTCAGGAGTGTTGCAAACTGATTATCCATAGTAGAAGTATTTACACCATGGAAATTGGCAAATGCTACCAACAAGGCCTTTTATTTTGGAGAGGTGGTTTACCAGAACACCATTGCCTCCCCATTAAGCATAACCGCCATGAAAGAATAAATTTTTTTGTGTCTATTTTGTTCATTTCCCTATCATCCTAATTAGAAATGTGTCTTTCACATAGTCATTAAAAGTTGTTTGTTGAAAAAGTATGAATAGGCCTGTTGCAGTGGCTCATACCTGTAATCCCAGCCCTTTGGGAGGCTGAGGCTGGCAGGTCACCTGAGGTCAGGAGTTCAAGACTGTGGGAAAACATTTTAAATGGTCCATTTTCAAGGCATGTTAAATCTGAGTACTGGCAGCCAGCTTGTGGATGTAACAAATGGCCTGGCTCATGCATCTAAAAGATCACAATAAGTGAACAGCATGCATAAGAGGGGTCAGCCCATAAAAGGGAAGAAAGTTTTGTTATTAGGAAATCAAAACTTAAGTGAGAAAGGGGACTAGGGTATAACCTGATAAGGGGAATAATGAAACTTAGGCGACGTCCAGAAAGATTGTAACCTCAGAGTACTTGACCAGTGGAGAACTGGGGGAAGGACTTGTGTGCTAGGAGATAAGTTACCTGCTGTAACTGCCCTGGATGTGCCTGCCTACCAAGACACCTGATCTTGGAAGACTGCTATTAAAATTCTCACTTTCACTTTTCATGCCTCTGAGTCCATTCTTCAGGTGAATGTATGTTTTTCACAAAGACCTGAAGAATGGTTCTTTCATTCTTGGCCAACATGGTGAAACTCCATCTCTACTAAAAATACAAAAATTAGCCAGGTGTGGTGGTACACACCTTTAGTCCCAGCTACTCAGGAGGCTGAGGCAGGAGAATCACTTGAACCCAGGAGGTGGTGATTGCAGTGAGCCAAGATCACGCCACTGGACTCCAGTCTGGGCAACAGAGCAAGACTCCAGCTAAAAAAAAGAAAAGAAAAAAGTATGGAATAAATGAGTGAGTAAATGTAAATTAATGAGTGAATAAATGAATGAATGAAGAAATGAGTCAATCAGTACCCCCTCACACAGAGGTAAAACCAGTCATCATAGCTGCTTTTCTTGGTGTAGTGATTGAGTGATTCACAGCCTGGGCATGGAGAGCTTAGTTGCTAAATGAGTTTTACTAGATCCCAGTGCAGAACTGAGTCACAGAACTTGGACATCTAGTCTATAGTTACAAGTTTCTCTCTTCTTGACTCAAAACTCTGGCCTTGAGCCAGTGAAATTTTTTCTAGTTAGATTTAGTAAATCGAGCTACTCATTGCTTAGTCATTAAAATGAAAAAGAACTAAGAATATGTAAACAGAAACCTGAAAAAAGACAGCATTGCATGTATACCATGGGGAAGTGAAGACAATTTGGCTTGTGCTTGCTTTCATTTCACCAGCTCAGATTTATATTTGTAAGTCACCCTAAACAAGAAGGATGCCTAATTTTTTAGCTTGATTGTTTATAATTGCATTACATGGAAGTCCTATCATACAATATTGTTGATTGCTGAGAGCTGTATTACCTTGTGTCACGAGCTCTGGGATTGCCTTAAAGTACCTCCCTTTCTGGAAGGAAAAGAGACATTCAGAAATAAAGCATATGGTCAGGGATAAAAACAGACTACCTAAAATATAATCAAGAATTTATTTCTGTTGTCCGTTTTTTTTTTTCCTCAGAATGTCCTCTTCAGTTTTTTTTTCATGCTTTTGGATGTCAGGATGGGTAATTAGATTTCAGGCATCATTATTTGTTTGGCATGACCTTAAGAAAGATGGGACTCAGTCTGAAAGGACTTAAAATTTAGAGAAAAAAATATTTCCAATTTAAAGAGTTATGAAAATATAGAAAAGGGGAAAAATGACTTAGTTTATTAACATCTTAGAATGGAGGCTATTCTTCAAGTTTAGATAAAGTGATATGAGAACAGCAAAAAAATTTTTCTTTTGCAAAGTAGTACCTATGAAATCTGTTGAATGCTGAAGTATAGTCGAGGGCAGAAATCCAATGAGTCCTGTCTGTGATTAAGTAAGGTTGGCATTTTTAAGGGCTGTCTTTAACCTCTTGAAATTAATGGAGGATAATGCTGCTTTGGGGCAAGTCCTGTGTGGACCATTATCAGTGTAAACATATCTTCAACTTTATGCTTATTATGTGATCTGCACTATATACTGTAAGATGCATACTCCTTTGTAAGCATCTCATTTTAAAAACAACCCTAAACAGTGCTGTGAGTTAGGTGTTAATATTTGTGTCAGTTAAGATGCTTTAGGTAGAAAGTGTCAAAGTGCCTATTTAAAGTGCTTTGAACAGTAAGGAAATTAATTATATTATACATTTAGAAGTCCGGTGTTAGTGTGGGCTGCTAGCGAGAGGAGAACAAAGCTCTGGCTCCATTTTCTCAGCTCCATTTCCAACTATGCCTTTCTGCATATGTCTGTCAACTTCACTTTTCCATTTAGCCAAAGGTTAGCTGCCAGTGGGTCTAGGGTGCCATGATTTATTGTTCTTATCCAGTGGAAGAAAGGAGAATTCAAACATAGGGTATGAATCCTTCCCTCTAGTATGCTTAGGTAAATCTGTGTCGTATGCCCACACCTAGACCACACACCCTCTAGGGAAATGCCTTGTGCTGCTTGTCTTAGTTCTATGTTCCTTGACCAATTCACTAGCAAAGCAGATGAGCTTATAACGATTGGCTCATCAATATGATCTATCCCTGGAGCTAGTGAATGGGGTCTACTTCCCCTATGTCCCATGATTGTGTGAGGATAGAGAGGATCCCTGAACAACACCCAAGTCTTGTCAGGAAGAACAGAGTCGGGCTGAATAGAAACAGACAACCAAGTATCACTACAGTCTTATCCTGAGTTTACAGGTGTGAAAGCCAAGAGGTTCATCAGCTTGTCCGAGATCAGGCAAGCAGAATGAGGAGAAGGAGAAGAAAGAGAAGGAAGAAAAGATGGAAAAAAGGAGGAGGAGGAAGAGAACAATAAAAAGGCGGGAAACACTTGTATTGTACTTTACTGTGTCAGGCACTACTCTAAGTACTTTATATAGCAATAGAAATTAGCACATTTAATTTATACCGCAAGCCTGTGAGGTGGGGGCTGTTGGTATAATTGCCACTTTACGGTTGAGAAAGCAGAGCTACACATAGTTTAAGTGCCTTGCCTAAGTACATGTAGCACATCCTGTGGAGCTGAGATTTGAATGCTGGGAACCAGGATGCTCTAGAATACCTGGTTGTAACTACTCTAATACCGTCTCTTGACTGGCCTGTCCAAGGAAAGCTCCTGATGTAACCACGAGGGAAATTACTGGCCTATTCCAGTATTTCTGCTTCCTCTGACACTAATCCCTTGCTTTTTGGACCTCACGTATTATTCAACCTGCCTCTACCTGAAACAGTCCTTCTGCTTCCTCTGTGCTGATGAATTTGTCTTTGATTATCAACTCTTTTTAATGAATGAGAGTATAATTCTGTGAATTGTCTTGAATTCTGCAGCTTTCCTGAAAGGTTGCTTGCACTTCTTTGTATTTATTCTGCTGTTTTACTGCGATCTTCACCTTATGTTGATTAAGCAAAGATCAATAAAGGGTAAGAGAGGGATGACTTGTAAATGAGATACATTAACAAAAAGAAGAAAAAAAAAAACACCACCTGAAAGACTTAATTCTGTTTGATCAAGACATCAATATAACTATTAAATGAATTCTCTTTGAGGAAAAATTCTGTTTCATTTTATCCTCCTCCTTCAAAGACCAGAGACAGGAATAAGAAACTCAGTTTCAGAGGTGGAGCTAAGATTGCAGCAGAGCCCAACTCAAAGAACAATCTGAATTTAGAATTAAGTCTTATTCTAAAATTCCAAATATATATTAGTGCGGTCAGCTACACGTATAAGTTCTTCCTTCATAAAAACAAATGTCTTAAAATTGTATTTATTTCCAAGGACACTAAAATAAATCACTCCCAGAAGAGCCTGAGCCCTCAGTGCGTATGGCAAAGGCTGAGGGATTCCGGCAGGTGGAGTGAAGTGGGGGATTCGGACTTAAGAAGCCTGTTCTTTATTTGTGGCTTCATTGTTCAGCAGCTGTGTGAACGTCTTGGAACTCAGTTTTTTTGTTTGTAAAATGGTTTTGTAGGGCCACATTCTGAGTTCGAATATTATTCAAAAATGTTCCACTTCTACGATTTTTACTGATAAAACCTCACCCACTCACTTGCTCCCTCTCACCCAACTAGTTTTCATCATGAGTCTCTCCATTCCCCCAGTCCTCTCCTCTCAGTCTGTTATTAGACTCTTCCTGACATTGTTTCTCTTCCTACCCAACTTCCACTTTCAGCAACAGCCTCATTGCTGTTCCCACTTCCCTGCTTAAACTTTCTTTGAGGGCAATGGTCATAACTTACATTCCCCTGGAATTCCCCATAGCTCTTATAATGATACAAGCTACACATGAAATAGCTGTTGAGTGACTTCAGTGACATTGAAGATGACAAAATATTAAAACAGTGCACATAACTCTGTTCTCAGGAGTTCTGTACTGTTTACTTTTGTAAAAATGAAAACAAAACAAAGCAAACAAATGAAACAAAAGAACATAATTATCTTTATAATAAGTACTGCAAGTAAAGGGTTGTCTCTTGAGCGTTGTTGTGGATGTTGGATAAGATTTTTTATGAAGTTTTCCTAATGGAGGTTTTCATTAGTACATATTAAAGTTATTAATAAAAACACAGGCATGCTTAAAGTATATGCCTTGAGGCCTTGGGGAAAATGGCTTTGGTTGGGTAATGCAATATATTATGTGTTATCAGAAAAAAAGTAACACTGCTCTGGTTGACAAGTACTCCAGATGTCAACATCATCCATATGTAAAAATGACTGGATATTAATCACACAGTGTATTTCTTCCTATTTAACATGTTCAATCTTTGTAACAAAAAAGACGAGAGAAAATAAACAGAACCTGAGATCTCTAAATAATGGTTGATAATGCATACATTAAGAACGATATATCAAATAAGTCATTCATTTGTCTATTTTTAAATACAAGCAATTTTTTAAGTCAGTTCATTAAGTGAATGCTGTTTACTCACAGTAGCCCATTCCATTCCTGCAATGGACCAAATGTGTTCTTAGCCTTTCCCTGGGTCAGGTTAAAAGAGGATGCATGTGAATACACTTGTCATCCTAAGCCTTGATCATCCTCAGAAACAGACCCTGAGTTGGGTTATTGAATCCAAGTCAGCATTCATGGGATTGGCCCCAAATAAACCAGTCCTTAAATCAGAGGCCATTCAAAGTGCCACCATGGGGTTTTTATCCACCCAGACTCTGAAATAGTCACCTGATAGTTTAAAATTAGAAAGGCTCTTTATTTCTCCTACCATATTTCTTTTCTAGCTAATTTATCCTAAACTGAAAAGGAATAGAGGCCAAAAAGAAGCCATAGGGATTATCTCCTACTTTTCTTTTTCTTCCCTCACGTTTCTCCTTTCTATTCTACTAATGGGTACCTATCAAGAGGATATATACAGAAGAGGTTGCACTGAACTTTAGTAACCTCCGAAATCTTCACCTTCAAGAGTAGAACAAGTCATGAGTTAATTTTCTTACTGGTTTAAATTAGAGTGTAAAAAAAGTATTCTTACTGATAACAAAAGTTTAAAGAGCAATTATAGATAACTTGCGTTCTTGAAAATTATACGGTGTAAGTTGCATACACATTAGACCTCCTTTTCCAAGAGAATGTTTTCTCTTGTTTTGTTATTCAGATACTTCAATCCTTCAGATCCCATGGTGAACTGAGAGCAATAAAATATTGTTTACAATCTTTTTATTCTAGGAAAATTAGGTACTTATATTAATGTGAGCATGATTGTTTCTATAACAGTCATATATTAGTCAGGGTTCTTTATAGAAACTTTAAGGAATTGGCTCACACAGTTATGGAACTGAAAATTCCCAAGATCTGCAGTTGGCAAATTGGAGACCAAGGAGGACTGCAGATGGTGTAATTGAGTCTGAGTCCAAAGGCCTGAGAAATAGGAGAGCTGATGATCTAAGTTCTAGTCCAGAAACTGGTGAGCTAGAGACCTAAGAACAGTGGATGCTTCTGTCCTAGTACAAAGGCTGGAAAAGACTAATGTCCCAGCTCAAGCAGTCAAGCAGGAGGAGTTCCCGTTTACTCAGCGTTTTTGTTCTATTCAGGTATTTAATTGATTGGATCAAGCCCACCACATTCAAGAGGGAAATCTGCTTTACTCATCGTACCAATTCCAATGTTAATCTTACCTAGAAACACCCTCAGAAACACACCCAAAAAATGTTTAACCAAATGTCTGGGCATCCCATGGCCCAGTCAAGTTGATACATACAATTAATCGTCACAGCACTCTTGCATTCTTATAATAAATCATTTGAGGGAACTCAGTAAGAATCACAAAGTCTTTGCGTTGGAGATAAAAATAGTTACTTGCTTTGGAATATTCATGTTGTCATTACTTATCAGCTCATGCCTTTCTTAAGACCCCGTAAGAAAAGAAAAAAACTGTTGTGATTTACAAATAGAATTTTATAAATTGTAATTATAAAGAGGAGACTCGCTCACCCTTCAGCTATTGATACTAGTACATATAACAAATAATACATATTGGTCAATTTGACTTTTACAACAGGCCTGGGGGGTACTTTTATAGTTTTAGTCATTTTATGAGTGAACAACTGAGGCTGAGAGCAGCCAGTCAGCTGGCACAAGGTCCCATACAGAGCTAATAAGTGGCTGTCTACAGGGCATGCAGTCCCATCAATATGGGGCCTGTGTGCCTGTGTAGTTCCACAGGGCCCATGGTCAAGAGGGTCTGCACTTGGTATTAAATGTTCTGCTGTAGTCCTCTTGAAATGTAATATACACGTGTATACAGATGCACGCACACATGTATAATAATGTGTATATTATTTTATATGTGTATATTCTATATATGTATATATACATTATGTAATTATGTAATATGTATTATCGTATTGTATAATATACATATAATGTATTATACAATATATTATATAATATATATATAATACATGTATATTGTATACATATATTGTATTACATTATATATATTATATAATGTATATGTACATATATAGTATATATACATATATAATGTATATTATTGCATTATATATCATATATAATGTATATATATACATTACATTATATATTATATATATATTTTAAAAAGGGGTCTTGTATTTTCATTTTGCACTGGGCCCTACAAATTATGTAGCCAGTCATGTTTCTTTGGCCATAAAGTCCTTACAGTTCATCACACCTCTTTTTAGAGATGAATTCTCCTGGCAGGAATAGTCACTACCTGTTTATTGCCTACCCAGTGATACACCCTTGCTGTTGTCTGCCTGTTTCACTTAGGATAGTTTGGTACCTGAATTGATATTGAAACTTTAATATGAAATATTCAAAAGGCCAGCTTTTAGCTTTCTGGCTGGTTAAGTGCCACATAGCAGGACATGAAATTATTTCATGTAGTTTACTAACTCCCTTTAGTTGTTATTTCTTCTAAACACATAAAGTTGTATTTTCATTTCTACACATGGAAGCATTTCTCTTCTCCTCCAGTATGTTCTAATATATTTCATTCTATTTGGACTTATCTAAGTTGCATTTGTTTTCTAAAAGTGATTGCTGCTACTGATATATTTTATTAATAATAATAAACATTTAGTATTGAGCATATGGTTTGAAGTCATTAATTAAAATTAAATCCAATTTTTTACAATCTAAATTAAGAATGTCAGCTTTGAAATTAGTGGGTTGACTGACAATGACATTTTTGTTTTCTCATTTTTTTCTTAAAATGTTTAACATTTAATGTTTTAATTTAAGAGTTGAAGAAATGGTGTGAAATGTACTTTGATCAAGCCCTCAAATACATTTTTGTTTCAAGCCATATATAAGTCCATTACCATGAGCTGGTGTTTTGAATTGGGACACTTTCTTTTCTTTAGTAACGTATATTCCCCCTTTTATTTTAAAATTTTCCCTATGTCTGTCATATACTGCCACAGTTTAGGAGCATATGTGAAGACTTCTGATCTGACTCTCTTACTCCACAGGCAAAGAAACTGAGTCCAGAGAGACTAGCTCAAGGTTGCACATTCAAATAGTGACAGAGCAAAGATCAGCGCACAAATCCCCTGAATTTAAGTCCAGGACTCTTTTATTACACCACACAAATCTCTTTGGATGCCTAAAATCACTAAGATTTCTTTTTAAATTTTCTGTCCATGATAAATATTTATACAGTCTTGAGCCTCAAGTTAAAGTTTAGCTTACCAAAGGCCCTTGAATATGAGAATCAGAAATCTAGAGGGAAATATTAGCTTTTCAGTAAAAGGGCAACGGTGTTTTTGAAATGTTCAGTGTCATGTGAGGAAAAAAATAATTCTGTCTTTCCAACTAAATTCTCCCAACAAACAACAATGCCTCTAGATTGTTTTGGTAATTTTATAATTCTATAACATATTTTATAAAAACAAACTGTCTAGCAAAGTTGTCAGTAAACTCGTGTCAAAGTAAGTACATTGTAAAAAATAATGTAGTTGACTCTGTACTGTAATAAGGAATACCAACCAGCAAGGTGAACCCGTTAAAAGAAACTTTTTTTCTCACCAGGGTTCTAGTGTTTTGGTTGCTAGCAGAAAATAACAGAAATACATTTGCAATAAAGGCAAACTGTTAATTCTGTGCAACTGGCAACAGGTCTAATGAGAGTCCTTAGAAACATGGTAATTGATTCCAAATTGCTATTTTATTAGTACCAAAATAGTTTCTTCTTATATCTATCTATCTAGGTAATGCTCCAGGGATGCAATATAATGGTACTGACCAGGCATATAACTTGTGATAGCCAGTTACCTCTGATGTAGTTTGGAAACAAGAGTTCTGATTAAATATTTCTTAAGAAAGAAACTTGCACAAATCTTTTTGAAAGATACCCTGTTTTTCCTCTTTCTGCATGACCAATTTGCCTAACTTTTACAGCTTCATTTCCGCTATGAAGCTGTAGCCTTTTTAATCTTATGCAAAGATGTTACTCTTAGAGAAATAACTTTTTTATTCCTTATCCTGGTGCCCCACCTCACAGAATAAAAGCAGTCACTACTGATTAGGAAAAGTACCCCACAGATAGAAAACCTAAAAATAAAATTTAAACACCAATCATTCTTTTACACTCCTTACAGTACTAGATTACTTATCTTAACTAAATTTCGTCTCTGCTTATCACCCCTAACATGCCGCCAGAGCTGTAGTTTCCTTGGTATTACCTGTCAGCCACTAGGGGGCATCCTGGGAAGGCAGACAGCTCTAGGTTTGCACTTTCACTCTTCTACTTGGTGGGTGTCCCACCAAGTCCTTGGCCAACTTAGTTAAGCTCCCTTATTCTCAGTAACCTCTTTTTTGAAGTTGAAATAATAATACTAGATTAGCTTATGTTGTTTCCATTTATAGAGAAATGATAATGCTGGATAGCTCACAAATTACTTCCCATATACAGATGGATTATTGAGTAATACATAAAATAAGGAAACAAGAACATCCTAGAACTGAGACCTGTCGTTTTCAATGATCTTTCTGCCAGCAGCCCAATTGAACAACTGTATTCCAGCTTAGATAGGAAGATGAAGGGCTCTCAGCAGGTCGCTTTGACTCTGTCAAATGCTTGAATTTCCCACCTGCAGAAAAGTATGTCCATGGACCCAAATGAATCTTAACCCACTGGCCATATGCAAAATCTAGCAGAATGTCATTCCTCCCGAATTCCTTGATTCTAGCTAGGGCCAATGTGCTTGGTATGCAGGGATGTTTGTGGTCCAGGCATTCAGTTGAATAAGCTGAATTAAAATGTTTCAAAACTCCACACATACTTCAGTTGACAGTACAGCATTTAAGGCAGAATCACGTGGAACACATCCCAAGTGCAAAACTCTATGGGAATTGCACCAAGCCATATACCATGGCTTTATATCAGAAATGACTAAATGCAATCACTGGGTGAGGCTCTTGGCAGTATCCATTCGTGGCCCATATCTTGGCATCAACTTAACAGACTGGTTCATATTCCTGGAAACTGCAGGCTGCTAAATACATTGATATACATATTCAAGACATGCATAGATCCACAGGAACTTTGAAACTTGTTTCAAAGTGGCAACAAGTATGTTTACATACATTTCAACTTTCAGGTTATAAAATTATCATTAAGCAATAGCTTCATGGAAAAGAACTTTGGAGAAACCTTAGTTTTGACTTCCTAGGATAGCTTTGAAGATACCATAAGTTAATATGTACATGTAAATATTGCAACACAGCATAATACTTAGTCCATCAACAATTTCCTTTTTCCTTAATCATTACATTAGTATACCTAATGTCTATAGTGGTATTTACTTTCTTAAGGTAAGGTTAAGGCTTCTTCCTTATAACAACAGGTAGCACTAACTGAAGTACTCTAGTAGGGAGACTCACATTTATTCAGGAGTTGATATTTGGTAGGCTCTAAAGCATTGGTTACTATCGGTGTAATTTTGCCTCCAGGGAATTTGGCAATATCGAGAGACATTTTCATTGTTATTACTGTTATCTACAGGGTAGAGGCCATGAATAGTGCTAAACATCCAACAATGCACAGGAAATCCCTCCACAACAAAAGATTACCCAGTCCAAAATATCTATAATATAGTCCTATGGCTGAAAAACCCTGCACAAATGTAATTGGTTTTGATTCAGTCTTCATAAACCTCATTTGAGGTGGATTATAGTGTTATCTTCATTTTTCAGAAACAGAAATTGTAGCACTAAGAAGGGTAGAGGTTGCCCAAGATTCTAGAACTTGTGGAGGAGTGCAAATTCGGCTTAATCTGGAACCTAGGTTTTTCATCCTTGCTCTCTAAGGGTAGAGCCAGAAACAGAACTCCATTTTCTGCTTCCAGTACACATTCTGCCTTCTTAATTAATTATTTGGTGAAATTATTAGAAAACTTGCTTCCAGTAGAGTGAATGAGTTTTAAGAATTTGTTTAAAGCAACAAAAGAATTCACATATTTTGTAACTTTGGATTTAGGGTACCACTGGAATTGTTTTCCTTAGAGGTATGCTAGAGGCAAAATTTGCTAACCTGGATGGTGTTAGAGAACTGATGGACTTTTTCTTCAGGTTTCTCTCTTTTTTTAAGTTTCTGCTTGCACCTGTGCTAGTCAATGTATTTGTTAAGGAAGATTTATGGTTCTTTTAGGAAAGAATATTCACACTTTGGCTTTGCCTTTTGAGGCTTACACACATTATCACTAAAGTATATTACCAATTTTTTTCTGGTGGTAGGGAGGATTTTATCACCTTCTGAGATAGGTAGAATGCTCTAGGCAGAGAAAGGATTAAGACTCATCAGAGCTAACAGGGCTGACTTTGTTGCATTCGTTTTTTCCTGCCAAAAACAAATAGGAAATAATAGAAACTCACCAGTTGCTATTTGCAAAACTGTTTACTTTCCCTGAATATTTCGTTCTCTTGTTGACATGAGCATTGACTGCTTTTTTGCCATAGTGGAATAATTTATTTTATGTGAGGTGGTGTTTTTAACAACCACTCTAGAATGTTCTGAATCACTGTGAACTCTATCTGGATAAAAATAAATGCTCTCATTTTCTCCAATGGATATTTTCCCTTGCCCATGAAAGTTATGGCTGGTTCTGATCATTCCCCAAACTCCATATATGGACGTCTGATAAATGTTTGAATAAAATGTAAGAAATACTGTAAATAAACAAAAATTCCACAGAAATCAAAGAAAGCATGTTCTTTCTACCTCTGCTCTTCTAAGTCTGACCATCAGTTAAATAAATTCTTGGGGTCTATGAACAAAATTTTTACATGATGAGTTTTTATCTACATTAAAAGGCAAGATGACCAAATTGGCATTTTAATATATTTAATAAGAAGCAAAGAAGACTGAGAGATCAATGCCTCATCTGCAGAAATATTAATATGATGATCATTAACACAAAGTCAAAAAGATGAAATTCATTGTGGGGTGAAGCAGGTGCCATTGGCTCAGGACTCATAACCCCAAGAACCTCACATCTTGATGTCTGTCATCTTCCAGAGGAGGGCAGGCCTGCTATCATGTAGAGGTAGTAGCAGAACTAAAGGAAGAGGACCTTAGACATACGACTTTTGTCTTATTGTTGAAAAACACGATCTAGATAGTACATTGTGAATTACTGTCCATCTTGGAATGATCTTGAGAGTAATACAATCACTGTACTATTTTGGGGTATATATGATAAAAAGCATTATGTTTTAAATGTTAGTTAAAAGTAAACATTTTTGACACCCCATCTTGGCATTTCGTCATAAACTAATACATGAAGAACTTCAAGTACAGGGGTGGCTTTCACTTCTCTTGAACTCTGAGGGGTCCAGGAGAAGGCCGTCAGCCTTGGACCATGCACATAATGCAATCACAGGGGCTGAGAGCAGGTGTTCTGATTATTTACTTCCTAACAAACTACCCCAAAACTTACTGGCTTCTAAAACAATCATTTTATTATCTTTCATAGTCTGTAGGCTGGTTAGACCCAGCTAGGGTGAGTTGCTGATTAGAGACTGTCATATAGGGGTTTGAACAGCCAACATAAGTCACTGTGTGGCTGATCATCAACTTTGCCTGTGAGCTGGGAGCTCAGCTGGGGGACCTGACAGGAGATCCTAGACACAGCTTCCACTTGTAATTTGGACTTTGCACAGTGTCACAACTGGGTTCCAAGAGAGAATGCCCCAAGAGCAAATGTTTTAAGAGGGAAAGATCAGAAGATTCCTGTCGCTTTAAAAGCCAAGACTGGAACTGATGCAGCATCACCCTTTCCATATCCTCTCGGTTAGCAAGCAGCAGGAAAAGCCTGGATTTAAGAGGCAGGAGGGGAATAAACTCAACTCCCAATGGAGAGAGTTACAAGGAATTTGCAGCTGTTTTAAGCCCATGAAGTAGATAGGGAAATGCTGAATCTCACTCCACCTTAGCCAAAGAGTCTCTGGCACTTTATACACATTGCAAATGTTGAATACGGATTTATTTCTCATGCTTTACTTGTATCAGTTAACTTTATCCTCACAATACTGTGTGAGGTAGGTGAAGAAATGGAGGCATAGAGACATCAAGCCAATTGCCCAAGTGAAATAACCAGGATAGCAGTTAAGGTCTCGAACCCAGAAGGTCTTGTTCCTGGACCCCTCTCTTAAGCATTATTCAAGTGCCTCTTCCAACTGTGATTTTCCACACACTTTATATGTATATGTATGTGTGTGTATATATACACACACACACACACACACACACACACACACACACACACACCATGGGTTCTTAAATACTTTCTTCTCTTTAAAAGTTGTTCCTTCCTTTTGAAATTCATCCTCACTTTTATCATTTTAGCTTGTCAATATTAGTATGACACATTTGGGAAACTTGCTTTATAATGCCCCGAATTCTGATGAGTAACTATTCCATCTAGGGATGTGAATGTAGTCAAGAGCAAAGGGGAGTCCAGAGACTAAATCCTCTTTCGGGTTTCTCACAGGCTACATGGCTTCTCACAGGCTACATGGCTTCTCACTAAAACATCTCTCCCACTCTTTGCCAGTCTCTGCATAACCTTCCTTGCATGTGGCACTTTAAAGTTGCCACCTCTCTTCACATAGTAACCTGCTACACTTATTTCTCAATATGCAGCACCTCATTGTCCAGGTTATTTCTTACATCAGGTTTCTGAGGGAGGGAAAATCTAATTGTTCTTTTATTAATTTGAGCCAGACTACTTATAGATCACTGCTTAACCTGTGTTGCTTGTCCTTAGTTCTTATGCCTGCCATGGTTCAGAGAAGCAAACCCAGAGGTATAGCCGGGGCTAGAATTCCTCATCCAAAGAGCTATCTCTTCGGTAGGAAGTCTGAATTAGCCCATTTTGCTTTAAAGGAGTATGGGCAGGAGGAGAGTAACTGAGAAACTGTAACTGAGATATAATTAAAATACGATAAAATTGATCAAATAAGCAGAAGTGGGAAAACTGAATGGCTGAGTAGGAGTAATTTTTCAGCATTGGAAGAGACCTCTGGGGCATAACTCCAGCAGTGGTGCTATATTCTGGCACATTAGAGAGAAGGGTTTTGAGATGTAAGTGAAGGTATTGACCATATCCTGCTAAGTAATGCTGTGAGTGATTGACAACATCATGGTTGAATCTAAAGCTAGATGACCCTGTCAGTAGGGAGGCAGTAGTAGGGGAGAAACATTTCTGCCCCAGAAAGATTTCCTCTCTATTCTACCAATTTACTCTGCATTGCTCAAAATACAGTAATTCCAGGCGACCAGGTCATATGAAATCATATGTTAAAGAATTTTAATTGTAATAGCATAAAATGCTAGATTATATTATGTACATAAACACTTTCATCTACACTGTACAAATAAAGGTATTGATAATATTTATCAGTGTTTGATTCTTCAAGGAAGGGCCTAGGTGCAATGGCTAATGCCTGTAATCCCAGCACTTTGGGAGGCTGAAGTGGATGTATCACTTGAGGCCAGGAGTTCAAGACCAGCCTGAGTTTCATAGTGAGACCCTATCCCTACCAAAAAAAAAAAAAAAAAAGAAAGAAAGATAAAGTGTAATTAACTGTGTGTGGTGACATATGCCTGTAGTTGTAGCCACTCAGGAGCCTGGGGTGGGAGGATTACTTGAGCCCAGGTGTTTGAGATTACAGTGATTGCACTACCACTTTCCAACTTGGGCAACAGAGTGAGACCCTGTCCCTGAAAAAAAAAAAAAGAAAGAAAAACAGAGAAAGGGATACAAGTTGTGTTTGATCATTTCTATTAATTTAGTACACAAATAAGTAAAACTAAAAAGAAAGAAGTTCCCTCAAGAGTATTCATGATGCCATGAACAATGAAAAGCAGTGTTCCTTAGAAGAAATTCATTAGATCTTTCAGTGATGGTTAGCGGTGTGGCCCACTGAGTCTAACCACAGAGAGTTGAATCCAGGCTTGACCATAGTCTGGCTTTGCTGAGGTACCTTCACCGTGGAGCTCCAGGATGCTCAGCTCAAAAATTGGAAAGTAACATTCACATGGAGATGTTGTCAAAATGAAATAATCTGTATAATTCTTTTTGCAAATTATAATATTTTTACAAGTGTGGCTAACAGTAGCATTTTGAACCATTCAAAGTAGTTTGAGTCAAAAGGGTGTGCAGTAGGGCAGGTACTGGGGTAAACTGAGTGAAACACCTTGGGTGGAAGATTTAAGGGGGTGCCAAAGACTCAATATTCAAGATAAATAATGTTTTAATGCAATATTTTTAAAATCACTACAAAATAGGTCCATGAAAAGAAAGTACCAATATTTTAATTACGGGCAGGACCTGACGCTGCCTCATTCACCTGGTTTCAATAGAACTTTTTTTTTTTTTAACAAAAGCAGGCAGCCCATGAGTCAGTTGCTGTTTTGATTTGTTTTTAATATTTAAATATCATGTATCTTGATCACTGAGTTTTTTTTCCTGCCTTCTAAAATTGTGTGCTCTAGGTGAGTGCCTCACTTCCTACATTGTAGTCTGGTCTCTGGTGTGTAGGGTTTTTTTTTTTTTTTTTAAACTTAGAGCTTCAGAACTGTAAAACTCAAATCATAGATGTAGACGAGACCTTTGGGGCCATCATGTTCAACCTTCTATGTAGTTACAAATGCTTTCTAAGCAGCCTTTTTAAATGTCAAAGATTGTAGTTTTTCCTTTAATAGCCTATGCCTGATACACATGCACACGTGGAATTTTTGACATTTTGCAGGAACACTAAACCTTGACTGCTGCGAATTGAGGGCACTTTATTAAACAAGAAAACCTCTTGCCTAGAGATCCTTGAATTGGCCTTTGACTTGCTGTGGTTTAGAGGGTGCACTTGCTTTTCTGTTTATGTTCATTTCTTTTACACTCAAGGTTTCTCCTAACTTCATTTGATGATTTCCTGAGGGCAAATTTTGACCAGCCTAAAAACAAGAAACATCTCAGGAAATTGTTTTCTTTGCTGCTTTTAAATATTGATGGGATTCTGGCAGTGGAAATATAATTAAAATCACAGCAGTTATCAAGCTCCTTTTTATAATAAACCTTTTATCCCTTTATATAACCTGCCACTGCCTTTCCTTGTTTTCCAGGGTTAAATGGCAGGGAGCCATTTGGCTCAACCAGCTGTCCCTTGGCAGGGCTTGCTATGAATCAGATGTCCTTTTCCTCCTCGAAGGCAGAATGTGTCACTTACTTAGACTCACCTCACATTTCAATTTGCAAGTGAGCATGTGGCTTCTCTGCCTTCTATTGGCAGCAGTTGATATATTAACCTAAACGACAGCCCTCGAATATGTAATTATTACAGCTCTTCAGGGATTATCCTCCACCCCTCTCCCATTCCTGAACTTCCTATACCTCTAATTCACTTTGTGGATCTTCAAGGTAAAATATTCACCCCAGGGTCACAAAGGGAAGAATAACCCCAATAAGGCAACAGTCCCCAGCCTTTTTGGTACCAGGGACTGCTTTCATGGAAGACAGTTTTTCCATGGGACGGGGTTGGGTGGGAGGATGTTTTCAGGATGAAGCTGTCATCTCAGATCATCAAGCATTTGCTAGATTCTCAAAAGGGGTATGCAACCTAGATTACCTCACATGCATAGTTCACAATAGGATTTGCGCCCCATGAGAATCTAATGCTGCTGCTGATCTGACAGGAGGAGGAGCTCAGGCAGTAATGCTCACTGCCTGCTGTAGGGCCTGGCTCCTAACAGGTCATGGACTGGTATGGGTCCACAGCCCAGGGTTTGAGGACCCCTGCCTTAAGGAACTAAGAGCAAAATAATAGGTTTCTGGTGAAACAGTGGGCTCAGTAGTGACCATGGCAAAGCTTCAGGCTTCAAGAGCTCACTGGATTGTTGATTGTCCCCAGAAGGGCATGCATGATGGTTAATTTTATGTGTCAACTTGACTAGGCCACAGTGTGTGCCCTGATATTTGACTAAACATTATTCTGGGTATCCACAAAGGTGTTTCTAGCTAAGGTTACAGCAGACAGCTTTACTTACTAGTGTGGCCCTCATCTAATTAGTTGAAGGCCTGTGTAGAACAAAAGGCTGGCCCTTCAACCAGTAAGAGGGATTTCCTCGTTCCTGACGATCTGGAGCTGAGGCATCAGTCTTTGGCTGTTTTCAAACTAGAATTGAAACAACAGCTCTTCTTGGTTTTGGAGCCTTTCAGATTTCAGACTAGAACTTAGATCTTCAGTTCCTTGGTTCTCAGCTCCTGGATTCAGACTGCAACTATACCATCAGCAGTCCTGGGCCTCCAACTTGCCTGCTGCTGTTCTTTGGACTTCCTAGCATAATTGCTTGAGCCAATTTTTGATAACAAATCTCTTTTTTTTTTTTTTTTTATAACAAATCTCTTTATATACATCTTATTTATGTGTGTATAAATAAGATATATGTATACATATTTGTATTTGAATAAATGTTTATATGTGTATAAATAAAACATATGTATACATATGTGTATATAAAGATGTATAAAGGTATTTTATAAGCTGTGTTAATATATACTAATATATATAGGATAATTATATATGTTACATATATAAAAAGATTTGTTATTATAAGGAAATGGCTTATGAATTTTCATATGATATATAGCATACTGTGTTAATCAGTGTTCCCCAGAGGAATTGAAAAATCTTATTGGTTCTGTTTCTCTGGAGAACTCATGAATACAGCATGCTGCCTGTCATTTGGAAATGCACTGCAGTCTAAGAAACCTAACAATGTGACATACACAGTAGAGAATATATCTGAACAAAGAAAAAGAAATAGATGCATCCACAAGCACGTGGAAGATTAAGAGAATATTTGTCATTTGTGGAATCTTCCCAGTATCTAAACCCCTTGCCTATGTTTGGTGAAGATGGTGCCCTATAAATATTAATGAGAGGCAGAGCCCCTTTCCTTATATAGAAGAAAAATCAAAATCAAGGCCAGATTCCCATCATTGCTTTTCCTAGTAGGTAGGCATGAGCCCTGTGACCTAGGTTCGAACAATCTGAAGCACACACTCTGAATTTTCCAAATGGAGTTTGTGACACAGAGTAGGATCAATGCAGAATTTTTTTTTTATATGATAGTTCAAGTGACAGCAGTATCCAGTTTCTAAGCACAGCAGTGGCAATGGTAACTTCAGGGGCAACCAATGTCTGAATCCATTGGTGTTGGCCCAGGCGGAGAGCTAGAGCATGGAATGTGAGTGTCAGGGGCAGAGGTCTCCTCACTAGGCAGAGTCCACAGCGTAATTTTGGCTGTAAGAGTTCTGGCTGCATGGCATGCTTTCATTCTCCCCATGTTTCAAATTTGACTCTCCAGGCTTCATTGGCAATTGTGTTAGGTAATATACATTCAGTTTCTGTTAAATTAGCCAAAGTCAGTCTTGGTTGTTTATATCTAAGAACCAGGTCTTGATTCATTTACTAATTTCCCTAATAATAATTTTTTGAGTACCTACTATATGCCAGACACTTTTCTGTATGGGATAGAAAGAGCAATGGTTAAGACAGGCAAGGTCTTTTCTCTTATCAAGATTGCATTTTTGTAGGAAAAATGAATAGATAAATAAGTAAACAAGAATATAAACAAGGAAAAATCAGCTTGATATAAGAACAATGGAGAAAGTAAAATAGAGTATTGTGTTAGATAGGGACAGGAGGACCAGAAACAGTGTTCAGGGACGTGCTGTCTAAGGAAATAACTTTTACGTTGAGACCTAAATGGCAAGAAGGAGCCAGCCACACAGGTAATTGAAAGATGGAGTTTTCTTCTGGGGTAATGGTCAAAGACCCTAAAACAGGAAATCAATGCAAGTTCAAACTCTGGGGGATTTTAGAGCTCCTCTGATTCAAACATCCAGATGTAGAAAGAAACTGAAGCATAAAATTTTTTCAAGCCTTCTGTGAGGACTCAAGTGATTCAGTGAACAAATCGTAACAATAGTGAAGAATAAAAAGCAGAGTGCAAGGTGGAAGTGAGTGTGTTTCTGTTTAAATTGAATCTCTTAGTCAAGTGTTCTTCCTTTGTTTGGTTCTCCTTAGTTTTTCTGAGTTCACATTTTCCTAGCCCAGTTTTGCCTTTCCTGTCTTTTTAACAGCACATATTAGAACTGATGAACTAGCAGTAACCCTTTTCTTTCAATGCCTTTCCTCAGGTGTGTAATGATGGGAATGGGAATAAATTTCAGTATAGTTGAAGTGTATGAGTCAGTAAAAAAAAAAACTAAGATGGTCAATGGGCCAATGAGAAGTTTGCTACATTTGGGACAGACTGCTACGTACAGTTCTTCTCAACTGTAAAAATATTTGTGAGCAAACAGGTTTGAATAACTTTTAAAAACCCTAAAAGAATGCTGTCAAATACAAGTATAACATAAGCTATGCATGTAATTTTAAGTTTTCTAGTACTTACACTATAAAAATTTTTAAAGGCTAAAACAAATCTGGTGATATTAATTTTAACAGTATATTTTAACTCAGTATATCCAAAATATTATTCCAAAAATTACTAATGAGATATCTTACATTCGTTTGAAGCTAGGTTTTAAAAATCTGTCTATACAGTATTTTACACTTAGATCACACATGGACTCTCAATAACCACATATCAGGTGCTGAATAGACACACATTTGGAAAGAGAAACTTTGAGGCTTATTTGGTTACAAAGTGCTTGCAGACCAGGAAGTGGGATAAATCGCTACACCAATCCTTGTAATTTCCTAGGTGTCTATTTTTGTTATGTTTACTTCTTTTCCACATTCGCTGGCTCCTTTGTAAATCCTCTGCATTTCACCACCCCTCTGTCACCACTGCTGCCTTTTCCCCTCTTCCCTGAAAATTCTCTAGGCAGGGAAAAGTTGTTAAGCATTTTAAAACTTCTTTTTAAAGTTTTTTTTGCTGTTGTTTTTAATATAGTTCTTTTTGGTGAGTTACTTTTCATCTTATCCTTCATTTAAAGAAGCCATCCTGAAAAGCATAATAAACCCCTGTGAATCAGTCCCACATTCCTCTTTGTCAAATATCTCTTTCCCTCCCCATAATTAAGAGTTTATAAAAGGAACCCAGAAGTGTTTATCTGTGATGCTTAAAACATAAAAATAGGAACTCTAGGTTTTCTTTCTATATGGTGATAAATTTTTCTCCTTCCTGAGTCACTGGCTGATTTTCAGTTTAGGGTAATAGAATTTCTACACACCTACTTAATTTTAATGTGGCCAAAATGAGCTGTGTGCAATGTTTCCTCCTACAAAAAATGCCGCCTCTCTATTTATCCAATAGACCACACTGATTCCACCATGCCTTTTTTTGTTTTGTACTTGTAATTTTAAGAGGTTCACTCTTTTCGTAAACTATGAAAAGCTATAGAAATATTAGAAATTATAACAGAACAATACAAATATACTAGTATTGATATATGCATTAGAATTTATGCTTAATATTTATCCTTCCTGGTATTTGAAAGAAAACAAGTACTCGTTAAATGAGTGTGTACAGGGACCCATGTGTTCCTTATCTTCATGCCTTAATTATAAGCCTCAAACTGTTAATCAGCCAACCACCTTCTTGATATTGGAAGGGAGGCAAAATCCATTTTCTCCATGATAAAAAATCCCAACTACATGATGCAAAATTAAGACCCACCAATTATATAAAGGTCATACATTCAATTCCCCACGTGTCTGTGGGAAATACGGAAAAGGGTCATTGCGTTTCCCCTCTGCCATAGAAGCACCACGCTTTTATGTTGCATAGTAAGACACCGTTTAGGATACTGGACTTCCTTCTGCTACCTAATGAAGAATAGGCTAGGACACAGTGTTTTTTAAAGTTTTTCATGTCAAGACTCACGCAGAAAATATTTTATATATTGATTGTATTAGTGATCAGAGATGATGCTGTATACCAGGCCTCTCCTGGTGGTGATAAAGGCTGCCAAATCAGTATCTGAGCACCTGTAACCTATGTGCAGTGTTCTAGTGGCTGGAAACTCTGGCCTAGACAGTGTAGGTGATTTTTTACTATTGGAAGAAAAACTAAATAAATGCCTTATTTGTGGTAAGAAATACTGTTTGGCAGATGGCTCAGAATATTGCTTCATTGATGGCCAATTGCATGGACAACTTTATTTTAGGAATGCCTGGTTTACCCCCAAGAAGAGGCTTTTAAAAGGGGGCTCTTATCATTGATGGTCTCATGTCTCATATGGTGGATTTTTCTAAGTGATTAAAGGCAAAGCTGCTACTACACACAAGCAAATAACTGTTTTGTCCTGGAATAGCACATCTTAGAACATTGAAAGAATATATAAAACTCTTGTAAACCAAGAGATCCTGGAACCAAAACTCAGCATTGAACACATCTTTCCAGATTTAAATTAGACTTCCTGATAACTCATGCAGAAAGAAGCCACTTCTACTTTCTTCTTGACAGACTTCCTCTATTCAGAGTGATGGATGTCAGGGCCCAGCTTTGTAATTAAACCATCAGATGAGTTGCAAAGTTAAATACTTGGCAAAGAGAAATATAGCAATCAAACTACATATGGCATGTTAATGCTCTTAATTTGAAATACTTAAAAATTTCAGATCTAAAGCTGCAATGGGGACTTTGAAGAAATCTAAAATGTACTTTTCTAGGGAACTAGGATATCTCCTAAGAGGTGTCAAAAATGTCCAAGTATAGGGCATCAGTTGAGTATTTGCTCTGTGCAAGGTATTGTTTGACACTTAGTTTACTCCTCTACAGCATCCATAAGAAATAAATTATTCTCCTCATTTAAGGATGAAACTCAAAGTGACTCAGTAACTTGCCCAATAAACCATTTAAGTAAGTAATAGAGCCAAGATGTGAATTGAACCCAGGTCCCCTTTTTCAATAAATCTTTTTGTTTAACCGCTGTCAAACTCTTTCTCAATACAGAGCTCCCCACAGAGAACTTTAAATAGAATACTTGGCAAGGCTACAGGAAAGAAGTAGAAGTAGGGGATGATGTGTTGCTCTATACAAACCATTGAATTTTTTTCTATCCCTTTGTTTCTGTAATCTATATGCTTTTATCTCATAAACTGGCATATAACAATTATAAAAGGAAAAATAAATCTCTTTTAGTTTAAGTATTTTGAAAGTGATCCATCATTTTAAATTAACGTTACTAGGTAGTAACAAAGCCATTTGGTTTCTTATCCCCTGTTAACACTGCCCCCTTTTTAAAGCTATGAATGTGTTTTGCTCAGATACTTAACATTTTGTTGAATCTCAGTGTTCTAGAAATAGTTTACTATTCTCTAAAAAACATTAGTGCATAGTGCTGTTGCAGCCAAGATGATTGGTACCATTAGGAATGGCCCTGTAAGCAAACGTGATGTAGCTCACACTTTCTCAAATCTGCATCAAGAGTATTTCAGATAGTTAGCGTCATTGTGTCTAAAGAAAGCTGATCACATGCTTAACAAGTCCCAGGATATGAAAATCTTCCTTAACTTAGTGTCTGAACAAATGCGAGTACTTTGTGTCGTGGTTTCTACATGTATATTCATAAACTTTGCAGATTGACAATAGATTATGATGAAACAATAACTGGAACATGGATCTACAGGTTCTATGTTACAGAGGCCAAAATGTTTTTGCTGCCAGTGTCAGAAAACAAACCCAGCTGGACTGAGTCAATTTGTCAAATCTAATTTGGGCCTGAAGTGGAAATGTCAACTACCTAAGTGTAATATGATGGACAAAGGTTGACCTGTGAATGCAAAAGTCAATATGGTAATAGTATGATATTTGACTTTGGAATCAAACATACTTGCTTGGGTTTAAATCCTTGTTTTCAACACCTATGTGTCCTAAGAGCTTGGCTAAGTAATCTCCCTGAGTGAATTCTGTCTGCTAATAAGATTATGCCAATTAAATGTAACTAGAATGTTATAGAGGCTCTTCTTTCAACATCAAAACATGTGTAAGAATCATGGGGGATGAAGGACATATTAATGTCAAATGCACATTTTTGGCCATGAAGTGCAGATATCTCTCCTGCCCTTTTATTCTCTTACCTCTAGATCTACACAACTTAAGCAGTGTTTTAGGAAATAAATGGTGAGCAGGGGGCCATCATTTATGTTGTATAAAATCATGAGCACAGGACTTTCTTACTCTTGTTTCTTTTTGAGAAGTGATTAAGGAAAAAAAAAATCGCAAAGTGCTCGCTTCTACAGTATGAGTAAACATTTTGATTTTGATTATGAAGCCTTCCTAAAAGGTGAAAAAAGATGGTAATGAGTCTTACATATGTTTTGGAAACTATAATATTCTATAAATTTGCCTTTGTTAAATAGAGGGCAGTTGGATAATGTTTATTTTTGTGCCACTCATTCATCATTCTAAATAGTGGTGGCAAATTTCTGACAATTTACTGTATAGATGCTTCTTGACTTGTGATGGGGTTACGTCCTGATAAACCAATCATAAAATAAAAAAAGTCAAGTGGAGCCATCCTAAATTGAGGACTGTCTGTACTGTAGATCCTAGAGAAGGTGACAGAGGAATTTCAGAAGGACTTTTCTTCCTTTAACCCTTAGAGGACTTACTTCTGTTTGAAAGAAGTTTTTACATCTGCATTTTCAAACAATGCCAGACAAATACCACCATTCAAGTAAATACAGAGATAGCCACTACTAAAATTCATTGATAAAAGGATCTCCACACCATGAATCAGTTCCTTCTTTTATATACACAGGCAATTTCAAATATGTAAACCATGTACTCTTAAGAGCTGGATTAAAACCATATCGGAAATTTGACCCTTAGACATGTACATCTGGCACATATATGCAGGAAATGAAGCCTTTGGCAACCTTTTTCTAGTATCTAAATATTTGGCTCTTGTAGACAGCAGTTTCCTGCGCTTGTGTCTCATCCTGCTTTTCTGGTCCTGTGTTTTGGCATGAGGCACCCTGGCTCCCATAAAAGGTATCAGAAAGATGTGGAGGCTTCTTGTGTGTTCCTGCACACAAAGAATGGATGTGGAAACCACATGGGGTTCATCTCATAAAGCATCTGCATAAGCCTTAGGGAGCTACGGCAAGTTCCATAGAGAACTCAGTGTACTGGAAAGAAAGCTGCACAATGGGACCTGAAAAGACTAAATAGTTTTATCTGGCAACGGGACTATCAGGAAGACAGGGTAGCAAGCAGTGTTTTTTTTACCCTGCTGTTTGTTCCTTCCTCTGTTTAAGGCCCTTGGTGTGCCCTGTGGATCAGGATTCTACCTCTCTGCCTTCCTGTCTCTGCAGCAATCCCCTCTCTCTCCTTCTCTAGTTAGGCGCTCTAGAATTGTCTTAACGATGTTAACCACCCTGGTGGGTAGGCACAGCAGCCCGCTGCCACTCCAGCCCCACTGCCAGCCGCTGCGGAACTCAGCCACTGAAATCAATTTGTCAATAGCTGTTCGTCTCTCTGCTCATTCAGGAGTTTATAGATAATTCCGCCCCTCTTTCTTTGGGAGGTTAATCCTGCCCAGGTGCAGGGGAAATGAGTAGATCTGCTAAGATTTCAAACTCTTTTTTTTCTTCATGGCACGCCGTCTTCCTCATTGCTGTACTATCATTTTACCAGCAGATGAAACCCAGGTGAGATGACGCAAGAGTAGAACTGATTAATCTTGGCCCACTGGAGATAGATGGTTTTCACTGGGGGTCTGCTGCAAACTGAATCCATTTAAGAAAAACCAGTTTGATTGTCTTGCAGACCCAGATTCTCTATATGGAAAAATAAGATACTTTGAAAGGAAACTATTATGTTAACTACTAGGCTTCTTGGCAAGAAAACAAGCATTATGCTGGCTCTTTTTTTTAATGAGACTCTTCTGTTTTTATATATTTCTATGGCTGCAACTCATTTCAGCATGTGCAACAATAGGTGACTACTCTGATAATACGTATTGAATAAAATGTACCAAGAAATAAATGCCCTGGATATGTCCAGATGGGTTATTTTATGTAATGCTGTGTTAGTAAAGGTTCTCTGATGGGACAGGACTAATAAGGTAGATGTATAATATATAAAGGGGGATTCAGTAAGTATTAACTCACATGATCACAAGGTCCCACAATTCGCCATCTGCAAATTTGAGGAGCAAGGAGAGCCAGTCGGAGTCTCCAGACTGAAAAACTTGGAGTCTGATATTTGAGGGCAGGAAGTATCCAGCATGGGAGAAAGATGTAGGCTGGGAGGCTAGGCCAGTCTAGTTTTTTCATGTTTTTCTGCCTGCTAATCACTGACAGCTGATGAGATCATGCCCACCCAGATGAAGGGTGGGTCTGCCACCCCCAGCCCACTGACTCAAATGTTCATAACCTTCACTGACACACCCAGGCTCAATACTTTGCATCCTTCAATCCAATCAAGTTGACACTCAGTATTAACCTTCACAGTCCACCCCCTTGTCAACTTGAACCCATACATATCTCCTGAGATCATACATGATCTTCAAATAAAGACAATAATAAAGTCATAATTACACCTATCATAAAATAACTATCCTTTGTACAACTGGAAACACACCAATCCCCAACCCAAATGCTATTACATAAGTTAACAATACATTAATGCTGATATGAAGCCAATTAATCTTATGTCACATTATAGAGAAAGGAAATACAATGAAGATATTTTCTTAGTACAATTGTATACATGCACAAATATGTTTTTAACAAAAGGAGGAGAAAATACATGACAATTAGTCCTTATTTCTGCAACTGGTCATGTGATTGTAGACAGTATTGATGACTATATTCTTCTACTACCCATTCTGTATTGCCTTTGCCTTCAGCAACCACCTCAACAGGGTGTGTGTGTGTGTGTGTGTGTGTGTGTGTGTGTGTGTGTGTGTTTTTCCTGGTTGAATGACCCACACCTTCATTCCTGAAGGGTCTGGGCCATTTGTAATCCTGCCTGAATTGGACTGTTGTAGTTTCTCATTGACCTTAATCACAGGGCATGGTAATACTAAGAGACATACTAATGGATCTCCTGTATTGCATGCATACTCTTCCTGACCTCTGTTGTGCAGTAGTAGACTGATTTCATCTTGATAGTCCAGGTCAATCACCCAGCCAACACTGCAACTTTCTTCTTAGCTGTTAGACTTAAAGGTAGGAGGAGCCCAAAGTGTCCAGATGGCAATCTTAACTTTCAGTTTAATGGGATCATTGTGTCTCCTGGTGGCCGTGTTCCTTTCTCTGGAACTAAGACCTCTAGGCCAGCAGAACATGATGTCATGAAAACAGGAAGCAAAAATTTTATTAGTGGATCATTAGGGGTGATGGTGAGTGGTGCCAATTCCACTTCCACCCTATGATTGCTGGACCCGTGAATCCTGGCTATTGGATAAACAGTATCATATATTGGATGCTAATTCTAAGTATGCACGACCTTCCAGAAAACATTTCCCCAGCCCTGCAAAGTACTGTCACCTAGTTGGTGTTGTAATTGTGACTACCAAAGGCCATTCCACCCTTCTATCAATCCAGCTCCTTGAGGATGATGGGGAACATGGTAGGACCAGCTAATTCCATGAGTATGAGCCCACTGCTGCACTTCTTTAGCCATAAGGTGAGTGTCTTGGTCAGAGGCAATGCTGTACGGAATTCCATGATGGTGGATAAGGCATTCCAGGCATCTATGGATGGTAGTCTTGGCAGAAGCATTGTGTGCAGGATAGGGAAACCCATATCTGGAGTAAGTATCTATTCCAGTGAGGTCAAACCTCTGCCCTTTCCATGATGGGAGAGGTTGAATACAATCAATATGCCACCAGGTGGCTGGCTGATCACCCTGAGGAATGGTGACATATCAAGGGCTCAGTGTTGGTCTCTGCTGCTGGCAAACTGAACACTCAGCAGTGGCGATAGCCAGGTCAGCCTTGGTGAGTGGAAGTCCATGTTGCTGAGTCCATGTGTAATCTCCATCCCTGCCACCATGGCCACTTTGTTCATGGGCCCGTTGGGCATGACAGGAGTGGCTGGGAAAAGAGGCTGAGTGGTGTCAACAGAACAGGTCATCCTATACACTTATTAAAATCCTCCTTTGCTGAGGTCGCTTGCTGGTGAGCTCTCACATGGGATACAGTGATCTTCACAGTTTTTGACTAGAGAGGTCCATTCACCTACCTCTTCCCCAAATTTCCTTGTCACCAATTTTCCAGTCTGTTTCTTTGAAGTCCCTGACCATCCAGCCAAACCATTTCTGCAGCCCATGAATCAGTATATAATTACACATCTGGCCATTTTCCTTCCATGCAAAGTGCACAACCAGGTGCACTGCTCAGAGTTTTGCCCACTGAGAAGATTTCCCTTCACTGCCGTCCTGCAGGGATGCCCTAGAAAGGGGCTATAGTGCTGCAGCTGTCCACTTTTGGGTGGTGCCCACGTATCATGCAGAACCATTTGTTTTCCATGCCCTAGTCTCGTCTTCCTCTGTCAACTGATCATAAGGAACTCTCCATGAGGCCATCAGTGCTGGCTGGGGTAGAGAAGACAGGGTGGCAGGAGTGGAAACCTGGTAAATTGAGCAACTTCTTCATGTAACTTACTTGTGCCTTCAGGACCTGCCCAAGCCTGATCACATATATACCACTTCCGTCTGATGATGGAATGCTGCTGTGCACAACCTGCTTTATGGCTAGATGGGTCAGAAAGCACCCATGGGCAGTTCAGGTCATGTGGTGACTTGATGACCTATAGTTTAACATTGTTTCCATCAAAGCCCAGTGACAGGCCAAGAGCTGTCTCTCAAAAGGAAAGTAGTGGCCAGGTGCAGTGGCTCATGCCTGTAATCCCAGCACTTTGGGAGGCTGAGGCGGGTGGATCATGAGGTCAGGAGATTGAGATCATCCTGGCCAACGTGGTGAAACCCCGTTTCTACTAAAAATTCAAAAAAATTAGCTGAGCCTGGTAGCGCATGCGTATAACCCCAGCTGCTTGGGAGGCTGAAGCAGGAGAATAGCTTGAACCAGGGAGTCAGAGGTTGCAGTGAGTCAAGATAGTGACACTGCACTCTAACCTGGCAGCAGAGTGAGACTCATCTCAAAAAAAAAGGAGAGTAATTACCTGCAGAAGATGGTAGGGCCTTGCTCCAAAATCCTAGAGGCCTCTATTGTGATTCACCTATGGGGGCCTGCCAGAGGCTCCAAACAGCATCCTGATCTACGACTGACGCCTTAAGCACTGTTGGATCTGTTGGGTCATACAGCCCAAGTGGCAGAACAGCTTGCCAGTGGCCTGGACCTGTTGCAGAAACTTCTCCTCTTCTGGACTCCACTCCGGGTACCAAAATCTGTATTAGTCACAATTCATTAAAGAGACAGAACTAATAGGATGTATATACTATATATACTAACAGGATTAATAATTAAACTCCCCTTTACATATATATACACACACACACACACACACATATATTTATATATACACATATACATATATATACACATATGCATATACATATACATATATATATAGTATTGAGTATTAATCACACAATCACAAGTTTCCACAATAGGCCATCTACAAGCTGAGTAGCAAGGAGAGCCAGTCTGAATCCCAAAACTGAAGAACTTGGAGTATGATGTTCAAGGGCAGACAACATCCAACATGGGAGAAAAAACATAGGCTGGGAGGCTAGGTCTAGTCTTTTCACATTTTTCTGCCTGCTTTATACTCGCTGGCAGCTGATTAGATTGTGCCCACCCAGATTAAGGGTGGGTCTGCCTTCCCAGCCCAGTGACTCAAATGTTAATCTCCTTTGGCAACAGCCTCACAGATACACCCAGGATCAATACTTTGCATCATTCAATCCAATCAAGTTACTCAGTATTAACCATCACAAACCCTCATTGCAGATAGTAAAACAAGTATGATAATTTGCATTGTACAAACACAAAAATTAAGGTTTTGGATATATAAATAAAAGTTTCTTTTTAAAATGTAAAAAATAAATATGTTTATTTTTAAATATATTTACATTTAGTTACATTTTATATTATTGGCTACACATTTATTTTTAAATTCTTTTGGTAAATTGGATGTACACAAATTTTCTTAGTGATTTTCAGCTTTTTAAAGTAGAATATGGAAATTTTACTAGTTAATTTGTCTTTTTTTGAGATGGAGTCTTTCTCTGTCACACAGGCCGAGTGCAGTACAGTGGTGCCATCTCGGCTCACTCACAACCTCCACCTCCCAGGTTCAAGCAATTCTCCTGCCTCAGCCTCCCAAGCAGCTGGAATGACAGGTGTGCACCACCAAGCTCAACTAATTGTTTGAATTTTTAATAGAGACAGGGTTTCACCATGTTAGTCAGGCTGGTCTCGAACTTCTGACCTCAAGTGATCAGCCTCCCAAAGAGCTGGGATTATAGGCCTGAGCCACTGTGCCGGGCCTACAAGTTAATTTTGAATGCTGAATAATTAAACCTGAAAGGATTTAATCAACTCCTTTCATGGTATGATAAGGAATGTTTAAATAAGGACATGAAAATTACACAATGAAGTTACAGGAACTTAAAGGAAGAGTTACATAATGTTAAATTCACATTTCTACCCACTGCTTTTGGTATGTGTCAACTTGTATATGCATCTGCCCATGTGTGGGAATAAAGGATAATGGGAGGGAGATGAGGTGGAGAGTAACGTGGAGAGGAGACACAAGTTCCTCTAAGATTCAGCGTCATTCATACCTGTATATGATGATGTCCTGCACTTTAGGTAACTTTTAGCCGCTTCTCAACGAGCTTCAAGTTGTAAGTTTGATCTCTTTTCTGTCCCTTTTTGCTTTAGACTCTGAGCAAAATTACTTATATTTTTCCTTCAGCCAAAATAGAACAAAGCCCTTCACCCATATGCTGCTCTCGAACATTTTATGACTATATTTATGGTAATATGTCAGTACAAAGGAGCTGATTGGGGATCATTGTGCTTCTAAATGAAGGACATGGATTTAAAACCAACTAGAGCATTGCGGCTCGAAAACACATTGCTTTTGGGAGAAAAGATAATGGCATCACTGAAGTAAAATAAAAATATAGCATGAGATATAATTTTAGATTTGATTTAGAATTAACTTATTTCCCCACATTTAGAAAAGAGTGTCTCATTATCTGATATTAGTATCTATGAATAATGTGTAATTAAATTGACAGTATTTCTCTTACCTTTCATCACATTATGAAACACTCCCATACCTGGGTTCTACCAGGTTAAACTTAATTATGAAATACTTTTTATTTAAGGGACCAAGCTGATTAAATAGAAGAGAGAGAGACAAAGAGAAAGAGAATACTTCAAAAAATTCTTCAGAAAAATGTCAACAGGGCCTCAGGAAGAAAGGAAGGATTTTTCCTTTCTTCCTGAAAACTCAACTCACCTTCCACAAAACTCAAAACTAGTTGATAATCTCTTAAGCAACATTATGCTGAAATCCACCTGTCTAAAAACATCGTAAGGGCCGGGCATGGTGGCTTACGCCTATAATCCCAACACTTTGGGAGGCCAAGGTAGGCGGATCACCTCAGGTTAGGAGTTCGAGATCAGCCTGGCCAACATGGTGAAACCCACCCCATCTCTACTAAAACTACAAAAATTAGCCAGGCATGGTGGCATATGCCTGTAATCCCAGCTACATGGGAGGCTGAGGCAGGAGAATTGCATGAACCCAGGAGGCGGAGGTTGCAGTGAGCTGAGATTGCGCCATTGCACACTGGCCTGCGCAACAGAGCAAGACTCTGTCTCAAAAAGTAAATTAACAAATAAAATAAAATCATCCTAAGGGTTCAGGCAGACATTCAGATTATAGGGAAGCACAATGGTGTGGCTAGAAGAAAACTTACTGAGAAATGGCTGAGGTAGGGAGTGACGAGGAATGTCTGGTGTGTCCCAGTTCCCCTGTGCTGATTCAGTGGTGCACACAGACCATCCTGTCCATTTGAACAGGGTCCTTTGTTAAGCATAGGTGGAAAGAAGCGAAGAAAGGGAGTGAGGGAGAAAGACTGAGACAGTGAGGAAATAAGGGTGTTCAAGCCTCTGGGTGTTTGATGGAGCTGTTTCTGAGTAAGTGATTTACTCAATGAGGCAAAGTTTGGAATCCAGGCATTGTAGAGATTAAAAACTTGGAAAAGACATGTTTGAATCTCAATTCTGATTCAGATCACAGCAAATCTAGACATTTAGCTGAATGGCGTGAGAAATGTGAAGCTTGTTCCTAATTCAAAATGACAAATATGATTTGCTATTTCCCATTCCCTACTATAAATGATGCATTTCTCTGCATCTTGAAGTTTTTTGTTGCTATTGTTATTTGACTGATTTTTCGTTGTTGTTGTTTCTTTCCTTTTAAAATTTTTGTGTTCACCATATAAACACTAACACAAGTGGGATGAATAATAACTTAAGCCCTTATTAGAAAACACCTTTCCCTAAAAAAAGGTTGGTGGTGTTGGTGGTGGTGGTTGTTTGAGATGGAATCTATCTCTGCAGCCCAGGCTGGAGTGCAAAGGCACAATCTCGGCTCACTGCAACCTCCACCTCCCAGATCAGGCAATTCTCTTGCCTCAGCCTCCCAAGTAGCTGGGATTACAGGCACGCACTGCCATGGCCAGCTAATTTTTTTTGTATCTTTAGTTGAGATGAGTTTTCGCCATATTGACCAAGCTGGTCTTGAACTCTTGATCTTGTGATCCACCTGCATTGGCTTCCCAAAGTGCTGGGATTGCAGGCCTGAGCCACAGTGCCCAGCCAAAAAAAAAAGTTTTTTAAAAAAATACTTGTTTCATTATCTTAGACTTGTGTTGTTCACATTATTAATGCTCACTTTAAAAAACTGAATGAATGCTCACTTTAAAAAATTGGGGGAAAAAGAATAAAGACAATATGGTCATTGTTCTACAAACCAAAGAGCTCAGGAATCAACTTTTGCTGTATTTCCTTCATTAGTTAGTTTGTTTTTTTTTTCTTTGCTGAGTTCCATTTTGTTGTTGTTGTTGTTGTTGTTGTTAGTTTGACAAGAAGAAGACCCAAACCCTTCCACAAAGGGACTTTCAGCAGAAACAGTGTGGTAGGGACATGTAATAAGGACATGAACGTCACACAGACTTGTTTGTGAATATCATTGTGACATGTAGTATCTGTGTGACTACAAGCAAGCACTTTAACTTTCTGAGCCTCAGTTTACTTATTTGAAAAAGAAGGTAAAAATACCCATTTTTTAGATCTTTGCGAAGACTACAGCTTACGTGTCTGCAGTGCCCATCATGAAGCCTGGCCCCTATAGCGGTGTGTCCCGTCACTGACATCTCTTGCCTCACTATCATATTCATTGTCTTCCTTCTCCAACAAAAAGCAGGAACATTGCAAATGTGGAACAAAAATAGCGATAATAAGAATAATGAGTAGGTCCAAGGAGACAAACAGGAGGGTGCTAGAAGGAGGAGTTCTGAAGAGAGGCAAAAATAACCACTGCTGGATTTGTAATCTGGACCAGGTGGCCTTCGTTTTTTCACTCTTCAATACTGTGGAATAAACAGAACAGTTAATATTTCAGGCTTAACTTTTTTGTCATCTGAGACATAAGTTATGCTTTCAAGGAGGTGTGTAACAAGCTATGAAGATAAAAAGCTCTGAATTGGAGTCGTTCTGGGGGAATGTTGGAATGAATAGTGTAACTTTGTCTAAATCTTTTGAGTAGCTCGTGGTAACAATATGCCAAATGCATAAATTATGTGGTTACAAAAATCAGCTTTACGCCCCTGTAATGTCTATTAACATTTGTATTAATATCAAAATGTGTACATTTTAGAGATTTACTATAAAATACATCAAACTGGATGATTTTTTATTTTTGACATTTACAACATCCTTTCAAGATTTTTTTAAAAAACAATATTATGATTCTGCACTCACACTACATAATTCTTTCCTACATTTTTATTTGGTTTTTAAATAACTAAAAATTTTAATTGCTTGAGCTGAAAAACTTTATGAAAGTAGTTTAATTATTCAAACAATATAAAGATTTAATTAGCACTCTGAATTATGATGAATAATGGCTAACAATCTTTGAGTTCTTCTTAAATGGTAGATACTGTTTTAAGGGCTTCATATGTATTAACACAATTATTACGACAATCTTATAACATTATGATAACTTTCATTTTAAAGATGAGGCACAATGAGGTTAGCTGACTTGTCCCGGGTCACACAGTCAGCATGATAAATAGTTCAGGCAGTCTGATCTGAGACTGTATATGTCAGTATGCTGCCTCTCTATAGTAGTATCTGTTTAGTGAATATATAGTATGTGCCAGGTAAATGCTGAGAATTTTGTGTATCAAATTGTATTTATATAATCTAATCCCTTTACTATCTCTATAAAGAATGACTGCTGTACTCATTTTACAGATAAGTAAAAGGAGGCTTAGAGAGATGAGATCATCTGGTTAATTCTTGCTATTTTTTGGTGTTGCTCACTATTCTGTTGCATTACTTGGTATCCTTCCTGTTTCTAATACTTCCCTAAATTAAGCCACCATCATGTATACCTCTTTGCTCATTTGGTCTTAGTTATATTGAATTGTTCTTCTCCTAAGTGCTAATATACATTCCCCTGAGATGAAAGAGCTCTCTACAGACAGGACTTGTAATTATTTTAATAAGTTTGCTTGTATAAGCAGAAAGGGATCATTGATCACAATTTATCTAATAGCCAATTCTTGAAACATTTGAAAGAAAGCCCAAGGAAGTTACAACAGAAGACACATGAGTGGCGCCAGCCGAAAAGATACAAAAAAGTCTTTTCCAACACAAACTACAAAACCAAAATTATCCCAAGAGACTGCCCTGCTCTTGATTAATCCCAATTCCATTTTCAGGACCTCATGATCCAGGACATATATTCATTTTAATATTTTCCTTAGTAGGTCTTTTAGTTTGAGGGAAATTAGATTATCCATGGTGCCTAAACTGGCATGCTAGAGCTTCCAGTGTGCGTACATTTACACACATGCACACATTTACAGACACCACAAATATTTTATCTATAAAATTTATTAGAAATTATCTTTAGATTGACACCAAATGAGATCAGAAAATGAATATATTATGTATAAACCTTTAAAAATAAAAATTTAAAAAGCTTTACTCTTGTTAGTTAACTTCCCACATTGTGAATTTTATTTGTATTTAGTGGGTGAAGATAAAGTGATTCTAAAACAAAATGGCTTTCTAATCAAATAATTAATGGCTAAATCTTTTCAAATAAATCATTTTATCTTGGTGAAAGTTAGGATGAAAACTCATGATCATTTACAGTATTCCCCTTTTATCTTTGGTCATAGCAGTATTTGTCAGCTAATTTAAAATGGAACATTGCACCTAACAATTACATTTTGAAGTACCAGCCAAATATAATGAAAACTTCTGGATCTTAATCAGAAACAATTTGATTTCTCTCAAAATCACTCTTTATTAAAGATCCAAAATAGGGTCATGGTTTGTCATTACAAAGATCTTGGTTTGAACCCTGTCTCAGCCAGTTTCAAACGATGCAACCGGGACACAGCAGTTAATCTTGTTCTACATAAAATGGAAATAAAATACTATCTCATGCCAGTTAGAATGGTGATCATTAAAAAATCTGGAGACAACAGATGCTGGAGAGGATGTGAAAAAATAGGAACACTTTTACACTGTTGGTGGGAGTGTAAATTAGTTCAACCATTGTGGAAAACAGTGTGGTAATTCCTCAAGGATCTAGAAATAGAAATATCATTTGACCCAGCAATCCCATTACTGTGTATATACCCAAAGGATTATAATTCAATCTGTTATAAAGATACATGCACACGTATGTTCATTGTGGCACTGTTTACAATAGCAAAGACTTGGAACCAACCCAAATGCATCTAAGATAGACTGGATAAAGAAAATGTGACACATAATGCACTATGGAATACTATGCAGACATAAAAATGGATGAGTTCGTGTCCTTTGCAGGGACATGGAATAATCTGGAAACCATCACTCTCAGCAAACTGACACAAGAACAGAAAACCAAACACCGCATGTTCTTACTCATAGGTGGGTGTTGAATGATGAAAACACATGGACACAGGGAGGGGAACATCACACACTGGGGTCTGTTGGGGAGTCGGGGGCTAGGGCAGGGATTTCAGGTGGTGGGAGATTGGGGAGGCATACCATTAGGAGAAATATCTAATGTAGGTAGTGGAGGGATGGAGGCAGCAAACCACCATGGCAGGTGTTACCTATGTAACAGTCCTGCATGATCTGCACATGTACCCCAGAACTTAAAGTAAAATTTAAAAAATATATCATATAACAAGCAAAGAAAAAAAGATTTACTTTATAGGATTGTTACAAGAAAATGAGATAATACTTGCAAAGGGCTGAACACAGTGCCAGTCAGATGCAAGCGTGCAAGAATCTGTGATGGTGTAAGAAGGTGGGAATGACAGTGCTTTTCCCTGGGCTGAAGAGGATCATGTACATTTACTGCTCTTCCACACATCTCTGTCTTACCAATTCTTTGGCTTTGGTTTTGAAGAAGGTCAGAACTCCTCAGAATTCAAAGAACAGCTTTGTGAATGGATCAGATCCTTAGAATTCAGGCTTTCAATGAAGAACACTGCATAAATACGGACTGTTAGCAAATTCCAACAAGATAGTTCTATTTATCAGGTTTTCAAAGATAACAGCATTTGGGAAAAAAAAACTAGTAAACATGGTTCCAGTGTTTTCATTGAGAATCACCAGTGCATTTTTTCCCAGACCCTGGTGATTCACCACCACCTTTTTTTATTATTATTCTACTTTAAATTCTGTGATACATGTGCAGAATGTTCAGGTTTGTTACACCGGTATACATGTGCCATGGTAGTTTGCTGCACCTATCAACCTGTTATCTACATTAGATATTTCTCCTAATGTTATTCCTCCCCCTGCCCCCAACCCCTGACAGGCCCTGGTATGTGATGTTCCCCTCCCTGTGTCCATGTCTTTTCATTGTTCAACTACCACCTGTGAGTAAGAACATGTGCTGTTTGGTTTTCTGTTCTTGTGCCAGTTTGCTGAGAATGATGGTTTCCAGATTCATCCATGTCCCTGCAAAGGACATGAACTCATCCTTTTTTATGGCTGTATAGTGTTCCATGGTATATATGTGCCACATTTTCTTTATCCAGTCTATCATTGATGGGTATTTGAGTTGGTTCCAACAGTGCCACAATAAACATATGTGTGCATATGTCTTTATAGTAGAGTGATCTATAATCCTTTGGGTATATACCCAGTAATGGGATTGCTGGTCAAATTGTATTTCTAGTTCTAGATCCTTGAGGAATTGCCACACTGTCTTCCACAGTGGTTCAGCTAACTTACATTCCCACCAATAACATAAAAGCACTCCTATTTCTCCACATCCTCTCCAGCATTTGTTGTTTCCTGACTTTTTAATGAACGCCATTCTAACTAGCATGATATGGTATCTTACTGTGGTTTTGATTTGCATTTCTCTAATAACCACTGATGGTGAGCATTTTTTCCATATGTCTGTTGTCTGCATAAATGTCTTCTTTGGAGAAGTGCCTGTTCATATCCTTTGCCCACTTTTTGATGGGGTTGTTTTTTTCTTGCAAATTTGTTGAAGTTCTTTGTAGATTTGGAATATTAGCCCTTTGTCAGATGGATGATTGCAAACATTTTCTTCCATTCTGTAGGTTGCCTGTTCACTCTGATGACAGGTTTTTTTTTGCTTTGCAGAAGCTCTTTAATTAGATCCCATTTGTTAATTTTGGCTTTTGCTACCATTGTTTTTGGTGTTTCAGTCATGAAGTCTTTGTTCAGACCTATGTCCTAAATGGTATTCCATAGGTTTTCTTTTAGGGTTTTTATGGTTTTAGGTCTTACATTTAAGTCTTTAATCCATCTTGAGATAATTTTTGTATAAGGTATAAGGAAGGAATCCAGTTTCAGCTTTCTGCATATGGCTAGCCAATTTTCCCAACACCACTTATTTAAGTAGGGAATCTTTTCCCCATTGCTTGTTTTTGTCAGGTTTGTAGAAGATCAGAGGGTTGTAGATGTGTTGTATTATTTCTGAGGTCTCTGTTCTGTTCCATTGGTCTATATATCTGCTTTGGTACCAGTACCATGCTGGTTTTGTTACTGTAGACTTGTAGTATAGTTTGAAGTCAGGTAGTGTGATGCCTCCAGCTTTGTTCTTTTTGCTTAGGATTGTGTTGGCTATGCGGGCTCTTTTTTGGTTCCATATGCAATTTAAAGTAGTTTTTTCCAATTCTATGAAGAAAGTTAAGGGTGGTTTGATGGGGATAGCATTGAATCTATAAATTACTTGTTCACCATCACCCTCTTAAACAACTTATTAATATTTACTATGTTTCTTAACATATTTTCACTTTTAACCCTAAATTGTTTAAATAATTTTGTTTAATTGAATCACCAACATGAAACCAGTATCAATGGACATAATAGAAGTTTAAAAAAAAATACATAATTATTCCAAAGAAGGCCTGTTCATGTCTACTCACATGGTCCTACATGGCACTTATTCCACATTTGGGGAAAACTCAACCACAGTATCCTTCCTCACTACTTTCAGGATCACAAAGTTGATCACAAAAGCTTCCCCACTGGAATCTAGTATTCCTGCTATTCTTTAACTGTAGCATTTAGCATTTTTATTTTAAAGATGAAGAATATGAGACATAGAGGCTTTAATAACATGAGCAAGGGACACACAGCTTGTTGGAGACTATATATGACATTATACCGTGGAGAATGTGCAAGAGAAAATTTGTTAACAGGTATGTAGGTATAACATTTATAACTTCTGTGACTAAAGTCATAAAATGATAAAGCAAACCAGAGAATTGTAGGTGGTGAGTCAAGTGAAAAATTGTAGAACATAATAGAACTGAGTCTTCTATATGTTATTATTAAATGTGAGTTAATGGGATGGACATACTTGTTATTTCATTTTCTCATTTTCCCCTATGCCATGTCTGGTATGTGTTTGTCTCAGACCGACCCTTCTCCTTAATTAAATTATATTTGTATTCAGTATCCTTATCATAGTCATGAAAAGATAGAGTTGCACTGGGCATGAGGGCCCCAAGTATAGTAACTATTCTGTGTCTCTTGGTTGGATGAGGGTTGAAAAATATTAGCCATTGATTTTTCTATCTCCCTTTTAAAGGAATTTCCCACATATTCTTGGATATGAAACCTGGCAAAGCCCTGTGGGAAGCATGTGTTTTTTACATTAGCCTCCCTGCTCCAAAAGAAAGCAATTATGTTGGCCTTTCTGTCTTCCTTGCCGTTTGCAGTTTCTACGAGTAAATGTTCATGCTTTTCATTCTTCTATGCTTTCCTTATGCTGGCCTTCTAACAACTGTGAGTAAGATAAAAGAGCAGGAGAAAGCTCAACTAATTCATTCATGATTTATCTGCCTGACTTTGAATAAGTTTATGTTTCTCATAAGAATTTCAGAGCTTCTCCAGTTTTTAAAGTTAGGCTTGAGAGTCTGGAACTTTGGGTAGAATTGCAGAACTTGAGAGCTATAGGTATACCAAAATGAAACAGGGAGCATCCTCTTCCCTTCTATTCCCTACCTGAATAAGGGATATTGGCAGAATCATACAACATTATTCATTTGTAGATTAAAATGGCCAAATATTGGCAATTTTATATAATTGAGCCTATAGGCAGAGGAAAGAACATTCATCGCTACCCTATAACTAAGATCACTCAACATGGGACTAGCAACAAGTAGACATTGGTTGCCTACACTGTGTGGACCTAACTACGGATATATCTAGTTCTTGGCAGCCCTATCTTCTGGTAAATGGTAAATCATAAAATGAAATAGTCAAAGATTAGATCTAAGCCAATCAATCAAGTTTCAGGGCTGGACTGATGCAATGAATGAATGAGAATGTAGCTAACAGCTATTGCTATATGATGAGTGAGGCTGTTTAACAAATGAATGTGCAACTTTGTAATGTGTAGCCAAGCTGTAGCCCCATAGAAAACTACAGAGGAGGGCTACTGAATGTGGCAGATACACATACCAATGCAACGAATATTTTAGGGAGCACGATTGGGTAATCTTATAGTCTGGGAGGGAACAGCATCAAGATTCATTAACACCACTCATAATCCAAGGGAAAATGTCCATACATACATTGTGAGAAGAACATTGCAGACACACATAGCAGGAGTTGCTTTAAATTGTTTTTAGGGTGAAAGTCATATTTTTTCAGTATTCATATATATCTTATGGAAGTATTTCTGACAGAAGAAACATTTGTTAATAAGAAACCATAGTAGCTTAATTATAAAAGTTTTATTTTTTTCACTTACTTTTGCAATTTGATCCAATTGGAAAAGTCTTGTATTGTGATTTTTTGTAACATCATTCTCATATTTTTTTATCTTTATTTATCATATATATATATATATATATATTTAATTGCATTTTAAGTTCTGGGGTACATGTAAAGAACATGCAGGATTGTTGCATAGGTACATACATGACAACATGGTTTGCTGCCTCCATCCCCATCACCTATATCCAGCATTTCTCCCCATGTTATCCTTCCCCAACTTCCCACCCCCCACTGTCCCTCCCCTAACCCCCTCACAACAGACCTCAGTGTGTGATGCTCCCTTCCCTGTGTCCATGTGTTCTCATTGTTCAACACCTGCCTATGAATGAGAACATGTGGTGCTTGATTCTCTGTTCCTGTGTTAGTTTGCTGAGAATGATGGTTTCCAACTTCTACCATATTCTTACAAAGGACAGGAACTCATCATTTTTTATGGCTGCATAGTATTCCACGGTGTATATGTGCCACATTTTCCCTGTCCAGTCTATCAACCATGGGCATTTGGGTCGGTTCCAAGTCTTTGCTATTGTAAACAGTGCTGCAGTGAACATATGTGTGCATGTATCTTTATAATAGAATAACTTATAATCCTTTGGATATATACCCAGTAATGGGGTTGCTGGGTCAAATGGAATTTCTATTTCTAGGTCCTTGAGAAAGCACCACACTGTCTTCCACAATGGTTGAACTAATTTACACTCCCACCAACAGTGTAAAAGTGTTCCTTTTTCTCCACATCCTCTCCAGCATCTGTTGTCTCCAGATATTTTTTTAATGATCGCCATTCTAACTGGCGTGAGATGGCATCTCAATGTAGTTTTGATTTGCATTTCTCTAATGACCAGTGATGATGAGCATTTTTTCATATGTTTGTTGGCCTCATATAATTCTTCTTTTGAAAAGTGTCTGTTCATATCCTTTGCCCACTTTTGGATGGGTTTGTTTTTTTTTTTTTTTTTGTAAATTTGTTTTACTTCTTTGTAGATTTTGGATATGTCCATTGTCAGACGGGTAGATTGCAAAATTTTTTGCCCATTTAGTTGATTACTGGTTCACTCTAATGATTGTTTCTTTTGCTGTGCAGAAGCTCTGGAGTTTAATTAGATCCCATTTGTATATTTTGGCTTTTGTTGCCAATGTTTTTGGTGTTTTAGCCATGAAGTCTTTGCCTATGCCTATGTCCTGAATGGTTTTCCCTAGGTTCTCTTCTAAGGTTTTTATGGTGTTAGGTCTTATGTTTAAGTCTTTAATCCATCTGGAGTTAATCTTAGTGTAAGGTGTCAGGAAGAGGTTCAGTTTCTGGTTTCTGCACACTGCTAGCCAGTTTTCCCAACACCATTTATTAAACAGGGAATCCTTTCCCCATTGCTTGTTTTTGTCAGGTTTGTCAAAGATCAGATGGTTGTAGATGTGTGACGTTGCCTCTGACGACTCTGTTCTGTTCCATGGGTCTATATCTCTGTTTTGGTACTAGTACCATGCTATTTTAATTACTGTAGCCTTGTAGTATAGTTTGAAGTCAGGTAGTGTGATGTCTCCAGCTTTGTTCTTTTTACTTAGAATTGACTTGGCTATGTGGGCGCTCTTTTGGTTCCATATGAAGTTTAAGGTGGTTTTTTTCCAGTTCTGTGAAGAAGGTCATTGGTAGCTTAATGGGGATAGTGTTGAATCTGTAAACTACTTTGGGCAGTATGGCCATTATCATGTTAGTGATTCTTTCTAACCATGAACATGGAATGTTTCTCCATCTGTTTGTGTCCTCTCTTATTTCGTTGAGCAGTGGTTTGTTGTTCTCCTTGAAGAGGTCCTTTACATCCTTTGTTTGTTGTATTCCCAGGTATTTTATTCTCTTGTAGCAATTGTGAATGGCAGTTCATTCTTGATTTGGCTCTCTTTAAGTCTGTTATTGGTGTATAAGAATGCTTGTGATTTTTGCACATTGATTTTGTATCCTGAGACTGCTCAAGTTGCTTATCAGCTTAAGGAGATTTGGGGCTGAGATGATGGGGCCTTCTAAATATACAATCATGTCGTCTGCAAATAGAGACAATTTGACTTCCTCCTTTCCTAATTGAATACCCTTTATTTCTTTTTCTTGCCTGATTGCTCTGGCTAGAACTTCTAATACTATATTGAATAGGAGTGATGAGAAAGGGCATCCTTGTATAATGCCTGATTTCAAAGGGAATGCTTCCAGTTTTTGCCCATTCATAATGATATTGGCTGTGGGTTTGTCATAAAGAGCTTTTACTATTTTGAGATAAGTTCCATCGATACCTAGTTTATTGAGATTTTTAGCATAAAGTGCTGTTGAATTTTGTCAAAGGCCTTCTCTGCATCTATTGAGGTAATCATATGGTTTTTGTCTTTGGTTCTGTTTATGTGGTGAATTACATTCATAGACTTGCGTATGTTGAACCAGCATTGCATCCCCGGGATGAAGCCTACTTGATTATGATGGATAAGCTTTTTGATGTGCTGTTGCAAACGGCTTGCCAGTATTGTATTGAAGATTTTCGCATCTACGTTCATCATGAATATTGGCCTGAAGTTTTCTTTTCTTGTTGAGTCTCGGCCGGGTTTTGGTATCAGGATGATGTTGGTCTCATAAAAAGATTTGGGAAGGATTCCCTCTTTTTGGATTGTTTGGAATAGTTTCAGAAGGAGTAGTACCAGCTCTGCTTTGTATGTCTGGTAGAATTCGGCTGTGGACCCATCTGGACCTGGGCTTTTTTCGTTGCTGCCTCAACTTCAGACCTTGTTATTGGTCTATTCAGGGTTTCGACTTCTTCCTGGTTTAGGCTTGGGAGAGCGTAAGTGTCCAGGAATTTATCCATTTCTTCCAGGTTTGCTGGTTTATGTGCATAGAGTTGTTTATAGTAATCTTTGATGGTGGTTTGTATTTCTGTGGAATCTGTGGTGTTATCCCCTTTATCGTTTTTTATTGCATCTATTTGATTCCCTTTTCTTTTTTATTAATCTGGCTAGCGGTCTATTTTGTTGATCTTTTCAAAAAACCAGCTCCTGGATTTATTGATTTTTTAAGGGTTTTTTTGTGTCTCTATCTTCTTCAGTTCTGCTCTGTTCTTAGTTATTTCTTGTCTACTGCTTGCTTTTGAGTTTTTTTTGATCTTGCTCCTCTAGCTCTTTCAAGTTTGATGATAGGGTGTCGATTTTAGATCTTTCCTTGCTTCACATGTGGGCATTTATAGCTATAAATTTTCCTCTGGACACCGCTTTAAATGTATTCCAGAGATTCTGGTACGTTGTGTCTTCGTTCTTGTTGGTTTTGAAGAACATTTTTATTTCTGCCTTCATTTCATTGTTTATCCAGTCAGCATTCAAGAGCCGGTTATTCGGCGTCCATGAAGTTGTGCGGTTCTGAGTTAGTTTCTGAATTCTGAGTTCTAATTTGATTGCACTGTGTTCTGAGACTGTCTGTTATGATTTCCATTCTTTTGCATTTGCTGAGGATGATTTACTTCCAATTATGTGGTCAATTTTAGAGTAGGTGTGATGTGGTGCTGAGAAGAATGTATATTCTGTGGATTTCGGGTGGAGAGTTCTCTAAATGTCTATTTAGTTTTCTTGGTCCAGGTCTGAATTCATGTCCTGGATATCCTTGTTAATTTTCTGTCTCGTTGATCTAATATTGACAGTGGAGTGTTAAAGCCTTCCACTATTATTGTTTGGGAGTCTAAGTCTCTTTGTAGATCATTAACAACTTTCTTATGTATCTGGGTGCTCCTGTATTGGGCGTGTATATATTTAGGATCATTAGCTCTTCTTGTTGCATTGATCCTTTTACTATTATGTAATGCCCTTCTTTGTCTCTTTTGATCTTTGTTGGTTTAAAGTCTATTCTATGAGAGATTAGGATTGCAACTCCTGCTTTTGCTCTCCATTTGCTTGGTAGATATTCCTCCATCACTTTATTTTGAGCCTCTGTTTGTCCTTGCATGTGAGATGGGTTTCCTGAATACAACACACCAATGGGTCTTGACTTTTTATCCAATTTGCCAGTCTGTGTCTTTTGATTGGGGCATTTAGCCCATTTACATTTAAGGTTCATATTTTTGTGGGTAAATTTGATCCTGCCATTTTGATGCTAGCTGGTTGTTTTGCCCATTAGTTGACACAGTTTCTTCATTATGGTGATGCCCTTTACTATTTGGTATGTTTTTGGAGTGGCTGGTACTGGTTGTTGCTTTCTATGTTTAGAGCTTCTTTCAGGAGCTCTTCTAAAGCAAGCCTGGTGGTGAATAAATCTCTGAGCAATTGCTTGTTCATAAAGGACTTTATTCATCCTTCACTTATGAAGATTAGTTTGGCTGGATATGAAATTCTAGGTTGAAATTTCTTTTCTTTAAGGATGTTGAATATTGGCCTTCACTATCTTTTGGCTTGTAGGGTTTCTGCTGAGAGATCCACTGTTAGCCTGATGGGCTTCCCTTTATGGGTAACCCAACTTTCTCTCTGGCTGCCCTTAGCATTTTCTCCTTCATTTCAACCCTGGTGAATCTGATGATTATGTGTCTTGGAGTTGCTCTTCTTGAGGAATATCTTTGTGATGTTCTCTGTATTTCCTGGACTTAAATGTTGATCTGCCTTGTTAGGATGGGGAAGCTCTCCTGGATAGTATCCTGAAGATTGTTTTCCAGCTTGGATTCATTCTCTCCATCACATTCAGGTACACCTATCAGATGTAGATTAGATCTTTTCACATAATCTTATATTTCTTGGAGGCTTTGTTCATTTCTTTTTACTCTTTTTTTCTCTAATCTTGCCTTCTGGTTTTATTTCATTTAGTTGATCTTCAATCTCTGATATCCTTTCTTCTGTTTGGTCGATTCAGCTATTGAAACTTGTGTATGCTTCGTGAAGTTCTTGTGTTGTGTTTTCCAGCTCCATCAATTCATTTATATTTCTCTCTAAGCTGTGTATTCTCCTTAGCATTTTGTCAAGCCTTTTTTCAAGGTTCTTAGTTTCTTTGCCTTGGGTTAGAACATGATCTTTTAGCTCAAAGAAGTTTGGTATTACCCACCTTCTGAAGCCTGTTTCTGTCAATTCATCAGACTCATTCCATCCAGCCTTGTTCCCTTGCTGGTGAGCAGTTGTGATCCCTTGGAGGAGGAGAGGCATTCCAGTTTTTGGGATTTTCACCCTTGTTGCACTGGTTTCTTCCCATCTTTGTGTATTTATCTACCTCTGGTCTTTGTATTTGGTGACTTTCAGATGGGTCTCTGAGTGGACGTCCTTTTTGTTGCTGATGAAGTTATTTCTTTCCCTTTCTTTGTTTTCCTTCTAACAGTCAGGACCCTCTGCTATAGGACTGTTGGAGGTCTACTCCAGACCCTGCTTGCCTGGGGATCACCTGCAGCAGCTACAGAACAGTAAAGGTTGTTGCCAGTTTCTTCTTCTGTTATGTTTGTCCCAGAAGGATACCTGCCAGATGTCAGCCTGAGCACTCCTTTATGAGGTGTCTCTTTGGTTACATGGGGCTTGGGGAGCTGCTTGAGGAAACAGTCTGTCCCTTATAGGAGCTCAAGTGCTGAGCTTAGAGCTCCTTTGTTCTGTTCAGAGCTGCTGGGCAGGTGCATTTAAGTCTGCTGCAGCGGAACTCATAACCACCTTTTTTCCCCAGGTGCTCTGTCCCAGGAAGGTGGGGTTTTATTTATAAGTTCCTGATGTGCTGCTACCTTTTTTCAGAGATGCACTGCCCAGTGAGGAGGTAGCCTAGTCACAGTCTGCCAGCAGAGGCATTGCTGAGCTACCATGGTTTCTGCCCAGCTGCTGTGTGAACTTCTTAGCAATTTTGTTTATAGGGGTATAATTAGAACTGCCTCAGTAATGGTAGTCTGCTTTGGTAACGGTGGTCTGCCTCGGTAATGGCGGTACCATCCTGGGTCCAGCTGTGCTTGCTATGAAACTCTTAATCTAGAGCATTTCAGATTGCTGATCTTTGTGGGGGTGGGGCCAGCCAAGCCAGATCACCTGGCTCCCTGTATTAGCCCCTCTTTTTACAGTTGAATGGGCAACTCTGTCTCTCAGGCATTCCAGTCACCAGTTGAAACAGTGCCCGGGTTTGTGTGAGTTTTTGTGAGGAGACCCACTGCACCAGCTGAAACAGCTGCACTGGAGACTCATGGTGCTTTTCTGCCCGGGAATCTCCTGGTCTGTGGGCAATAAAAATTCATTTGGAAATGCAGTGATCACTCACCCTCTGCATTTTCACTGGGAGCTGCAATCCAGTGCTGTTCCTATTTGGCCATCTTGGATCTCACTTGCCCATTCTCATATTTCTATCCTTTAAATGTGTTCATATCCTTTGGACTTAAAGTTATATGATAAACAATGTATTTTATTTTAAATTGAAATAGTCACAGGCATACAGCACAGGTGCGGTATATCAGTGACAGTCACTGATCCTCAAGGAAGTGAAGGGAGAGGGAGAGGGAGAGGGCAAGCAGTAAATCCTGAGGAATCTTATGTAAAAGAATTGAAGGACCAGTGAAACAAAACAAGATTTCAGTGGTAACCATGGCAACCTCCATGAATAAAGACGAATATGAAGTTTTTTGGTCATCATTATTATTGCATTTCAACATTTATTGACTGACTACCTGTATGGGTTTGGGGCTAATCAATTTTTTCTCAGGAGGAAAAAAATGAGATGAGATTTCCGTAAAGGGAAGCCAGTGCATTCTAAGAGCTATTAATGAACTTGGGACTGTCAGATGACAAGGGCACATTAAGTTCTCTCTGTTGTACAGTGGAGAAATTTTTCAAGCTTAGAGATTATGTCATATAAGGGACTGTGCTGTGATATTTATGCCAGAGACATCTGACAGGTAAAAAGATATATGATAAAATTAGTGATGTTGAACCAAAAAAAGCCAGAGGTTAGATTTAAGATTAATCGAGTTCTTGTTCAGAGAGAGAGCCGATAATATTTTTTCAGTGAGCTATCTTCTTGTGGAGTCCCTGGGACAAGATTTGTTTAGTGTAGCAGCATAATTAAAGTTACCCCCTATCAAAGAACAAGTGTTCAGATACATTCTCTTCTGAACTAAGTTTATTGCTTGTTCATACCCAGGTACAAGAACAAAACTGTTACAAAACAAAAGCATTGCAGAATAAAGAAAACATAAAGTCTCCTCTTCAATTCTGGGATGAAGGGGGTGAGCAGGTTTGGAAGATAGGCAGGAAGAGGAGTGAGGTCACAATTTTTTATGACTGGCATTGGCTTGGGTTAATTGCAAAATAGAAACTGAGGGAGACTTCAGGAAGCTTCTAGTCGTGGTGGAAGCTGAAGCAGAAGCAGGCACTTTGCATGGTGAAAGCAAGAGCAAGAGAGCTGGGAGGTGGGTGCCACACACTTATAAATGACATAGTATTAGTATTACTATCTGAATAGACCCCCTTCTCTTGAGCAGGATTTCTGAAATCAATCACCTGGGAATCTGCTTAAAATAAGCATTTTGGCTTAGTAGAATCATTTAGATTCAACAGAATTTGTTGAGACTCCAGATTCCTCATTTCTAGCAAACTCCCAGTTGATGCCCATGATGACTGTATCTTAAATTGTAAGGCTCAGTCTTGGTTGCAACACAAATCACCTGGGGTGCTTTGAAAAATCTTGCTGCCCAGGCCACATCCCCAAACCAGTGAAAACAGCAAATCCAGAGGTACGATCTAGGGGCTGAGCACCACAGTAGCTATAGGTCAAAAGTGAACCACAGATATGTTGATTTAGCTTACAAAGGTTTCACAAATTTTCTTAAGCTAAAAACATGGGAAGGTCTCACATAAAATCTAATACAATTCAGGTTGTATTAGGCCGTTATTTACCTTGCTCTAAAGAAATACCAGAGATTGGGCAATTAGTTTAAAAAGAGGTTTAACTGGCTCACGGTTCTGCAGGCTGTACAGGAAGCATAGTGCAAGCATCTGCTTCTGGTGAGGCGTCAGGAAGCTTACAATCATGGTGGAAGCTGAAGTGGGAGCAGGCATTTCACATGGTGAAAGTAGGAGCAAGAGAGACAGAGTGGGGAGGTGCCACACACTTTTAAATGACCAGATCTGTAAGAACTTACTATCACATAGACAGTGACAAGCCTTGAGCGATCTGCCCCCATGATCCAGACACCTCCTCACAGGCCCCACCTCCAGCACTGGGGATTATGATTCAACATGAGATTTGGGCAGGGACAAATACCCAAACTGTATCATATGTCTTTGGTTAAAAAAAAATATATATATATATATTTCCACCTGGCTGCCATCTGCTGCAGCTATGGCACTCTGTGCCTTTTATTTCTTGTTTTAGAAATAGGTTCTTGTTCTGTCACCCAGGTTGGAGGGCAGTGGCATGATTATAGCTCCCGGCAGTTTTGAACTCCTGGTCTCAAGCAATTTTCCCACCTCCATTTCCCAAGTATTTAATACTACAGGCACATGCTACCATGCCCAGATAATTTTTTAAAATTGTTTTTTGTAGAGATGGTAGGTTGCTATATTGCCCAGGCTGGTCTCGAACACCTGACCTCAAGTGATCCTCCTACCTTGGACTCCTAGAGTGCTGGGATTACAGGAGTGAGCCACCATCCCTGGCCCCCATGCCTTTTAGATAGGTCATAGAATCTCCACGTCACCAGTGCACAGACACTTTCCCCCGTTCCTCACTTTTCTCCATGGCAAATTTTTAGCCTCTAGAGCCCTAGTAAGTAGACGCACTGAACTTGCCTTTTTGTAATCTCTTCTCCATGTCTGTCTCCTGCACACATGTGCTTTGGTGTCCCCGCCAGAGTGGCCTGTTATGATATCTCCTCTTGGATGAATGATTAGTAATGTATTCTTCCTTTTCTTCCTTTAAGTTCTTTACTCACACAGGGCAAAGATGCTGAATTGTTAGTTTGGGTTGTGTTGCCCATTCATTCTAGGATCCCTATTGAAACACTGATATGGAAAAATACTCGTGTAGGAGTCAGGAGTTACCCTATTTCTTCCACTTACTGCTATGTTGATACTGAACAAGTCACTTAAGCTCTCTGAATCTTAGTTTTCCACATTTGTAAAATCACACAATTTGGAGATTGGACCAAATATCTTTTGAAGATGCTAAGACAACACTGGCCACCATTACTTGTATGCTCTACAAACTCTATAGAGTGTTTGCCTACTCTGTGCCAGGTACACTTGAAAGGAGAAGAGATTTTTTTAAAAGGACAAGTTTAGTTCATCTACTTAGCAGGGCTCCAAGAGCTTGAAAAGTTGTCATGAAGAAAAGCAAGAAAATAGATCTCCACATCTCATTGTTTGCCAAAAACTACCTGAGTTGTGCTTGATGTTCGGGCATGATTATTAGCCACACTAGTTTCACTCCAAGGTGTCTGGTTTGGATAAGAGATCCAAACTCTGTACTTAGGAAAGGATTGCACCATGAGGTTTCTGCAAGGAAGGGGATTCCATGGGATGCCACAGCTAGGGTGAGTCCCAGGCATTTAGCATGATGTGTAGTACAGAGGGGAGAAAAGCTGTGCCTGCATTGATTATTCACGTACTTTCATGGGACAGTTGCCAGCCCCATTCCCTCTGCTTTGCAGCATCTCAGAGAAGTCCTGCTAAGCAAGTCCCATCTCCAGGCAGCTCCTCCCACAGGGCAGAATGGCCAGACTTGGGGGACTCTTCACATACTTTGTCAGCTCCAACTTCAGCAGCCCTAGCAGCATAAGATCTAGTGATTGTTTTCTGTTTCTAGTTCCTTGTTTCTGTCCTTTTCATCCTGGATCTTGCATGTTTCTAGGCATCTGTCTAAGATTGCGCTGCTGAAATTCTCCTGCCTTTCCTTTTCAAGCTTCTTTGTTTTTTAAACCCCTGGTGGCCCGGCACTTCATGGGCCACATTCATGCCTGCTGCTGCCATCTAGTGGAAATACCACAATGTCATGATTGCCTTTATCTTTGATCAAAACTGGGCTAGAATTTACCCACGGCACCAAAGAAAAAAATTAAAAAAAGGAATTACTTACACAGTGCTTCTGGTTTGAGGGAGGGCGATTGGAGAGTGAAGATGTTTTTACAAACTATACAGCACTTGATCTCCATTGAAAGGTTTGTTTGTTTTTCTGAATGAGGATTTTGAAAGCCAACCCTAAAAACACCAATGTACCAGTTCCTTACTTATACAAGCCAAACAATAATGGCTTGAAGAGTGAATAACCCAAGGATCTGATGGAAGAAAGAATAACTATGCACGCCCTATTCCAGCAGAGTTATATTTCTCTATTCCAATCAAGTATGTGGCATCTTACTTCTTTACACATGAAGAAGAGATTTTCCAAAGTGACACCAGGTTGATCAGCATACTTGATATGTCTGACTTTCTAGCCTGAGCTGCAGTAGTTATGCAATCTCTATCTATCTCTTAATAATGACTTCGATATTTCACATTGAGAATGTAAATTCCATTCTTGTACTTGCATATTTAAGACAACAATCTACCATCTTTCTAATAATGTTCAACAAGAGATATTTGCTTTCTTCATATCTTTTTGTCTTCCTTGTTCCTCCCTTTTCCAAAAATAGACATCTATCCTGTCTCCTTTTCCCAATTTCTGGTTCATTTTGATGATTTTTTATCTCCAGATTTCTTCCTACAAAACCTTCTGTTCACCATAATAAAGACTCTCAGTGGTTCTCATCTACTTAAGTAATTCAAATCGATTGAATTTATTCTTCCATTTTTGAGAAAATGTTCCTTATAACAATATATATTGGTATACCTGAATATGAATGAGAATTACCAATTAATAATATAAACAAAGAAATATCCATATTATGATAGCTGTAGCAGTATTATTCTGACCCTCCTGAGGATTTATCTGGAAGGCTGAGTTGAATATTTTAGGACATAGTTCACAGAGGTCACTGGAATATTTAATCTTCTGTGATTATTTTTGATTTAAAATATGTTAGCCAAAAGCAGATTCTAGAAATAAATCAATAGCAGTTTTACTTAGGGTAAAAATAGGGCATAAATTGAACTATGATCATCATATTAAATTATACTACCATATTATGTTTGCTACATTTGGAGCTGTGTCATGTTTGATATTCCCATGCTGCAATTGTCCTGAGACCATGCTTTCCAAAAATAATACAAAGACTCTTCTGTGCCTTTTGGACTATTATGGTAGCTAAATTGAAATATCAAATTTCAGATATTTGAGACTCTGGCATTTTATTGTTGGAAAATATCTAAGATAAAACATACTCTGCCCCCTCTTAATTTTAACATTAAAGAGTCTGAAGCCCAAAAAGCAAACTGTTTTCCAGGGGTCACATAGCTATCTCTAAACCAGAGTTGAGTCCAGTTTCTCTTTGGACTATTCTAGATTATCATTCATTTTATTTATATATACATGGATATCTATATTCATGTTATATTTTTCCACATACATTTTATAGATCTTATGAATTACAGATCTTTCAAATATGATACCTTTCTAATAATTTCTCAAGAGGTAATTTAAAAGAAAAATTCTTTTAAGAACTTCTTAGATATTTTTTAAAGGGAAAGGCAACCATGGTATTATAATCTTAATAGGTACCTGTGTTGAAATGAACTGTTGCCTAAAATTAATTGTTTTCCTGCAAGACTACTTTGGAGGGTAGCGTTGATTAGATCCATGAGATTATGATTATAACATATCGCTATATAGGTACTTTTTGTCATCTTCCATGAGACATTTGAATAACTGTGGAACAGTAACATAAGCCCTACTAAGATCTTGTTGTTAGTAGGTGATGAAAGACCCCCATGTTTCCCTAAATTGATCTATCTTAGTGTGTTTAGATTTCAAGGGTGCTTTACTATGATACCATATTGCTTTTTTTTTCTGATACCCTAGACTAGTCACAGTAGCAAATAGATCCTTTTAGTGAAGTCAAAAATTAATTTCCTCTTTTAATACCCAAGAGAGAATATTTTCCCTGCTGTTCTGTTCTGTGACCATTCAACCCCCTATTACTATAAGGAATGTGGATATACATTTTAAAAATTCTTTTTCTGATGCTCTCATATTCTACTTACACTTTATATTTTCTGAACAGAATACATCCCTCCCTCCTTCCCTTCCTCCCTTCTTTCCTTCCTTCTTCATCAAGCATTTGTCCTGGCCCCTGCCATGTGTCAGGTATTTTGTTAGATGCTATAGTTCTTGAGATTTTGGAAAGATTACCTTATAGATTTGATTTTCTTTGTTTAACTTCTACTCTATATCCAATTCATAATCATATTCTGAAAATGTGATATTTCATTTTAGTCTTTATAGTAATCTCTTAAGGAATATGCTAAAACACAACCTATTAATGTTTTCGATCATTACCCTAATAGATTGTGCCTAATGAAATTCTTCCAGTTGTGAAGAAAATGTGTACACAACTTGGTAATCAATGTTTTTTTTCTTTCATTTAACTACCATTATCTATGAAAAAATACAGCTCTGCCACTTTGTATCTTTGCATTTATCCAAATGAGATCAGGGTTGTCTCAAAATCGCCAGTTGACATGGTAGGAGAAATCTTTAGTTTTTTCAGTTGGTAAGAGCACTCCAGCAACAATATGCCCATGTGCTAACTAGAAAGCTGACTTGATAGAGGAGTTGGTGCCTCCACCCCTTTCGGAAGCCACAGCAGGCAGGCCTGGCTTGGGGTTCATTAGAGTCTGGTACGATGACAACAGACTGGGAAGCAGCTGTAAATGATCAGAATCAGACCTTGGCTAGTTTCAGCTTCTGCCAAGCCCAGCGTGGTTCCAAATGCTTTCTGGATTCCAAAGAAAACATGCCAGTCTTATACCCACTGATCACAGGACACAGACAGGGTATATGTTTCTGGCTTTGAGGTTTTAGAGGAAATGCCTGTCATTTGCATCTGTCTTCCAGCCATATATCAGCAGAAAATGGACACTTTAGCTGGATGTGTTTCTCCTGGCGATTCCGTAGTTTATTCTCAATTTTCTTTAACCTTTAAGATAAACCTGCAATTTAAATATAATGGGGAAGGGACCATCTTGTGTAGGCTCCTTGTTTTATAAATGAACAAAAGGCAGTGTGGCACGTGGCTCACACCTGTAATCTCAGCACGCTGGGAGGCCAAGGCAGGCAGATCACCTGAGGTCAGGAGTTTGAGACCAGCCTAACATGGCAAAACCCGGTCTCTACTAAAAAGTACAAAGATTAGCCGGATGTGGTGGCACGCCCGCCTGTAACCCCAGCTACTCAGGACGCTGAGGCAGGAGAATCACTTGAACCAGGAGATGGAGGTTGCAATGATCCAAAATAGCACCACTGCACACCAGCCTGGGCGACAGAGCGAGACTCCGTCTCAAAATAAATAAAAGGCCCAGAGAAGTCAGACCCATGCTGGACTGGGATTAGATATGTACCCAAGCACTGCACTTGGCATCAGGGAAATGGAGATGAATAAGGATGAGTCTATCTGTATGCAGTAGGACACTGTTAGACCCATCATTGGCTGACTTTAATTATTTAAAAAAGAGCATTATAAACTATGGTGATAGATATGTAGACAAATAGATTGTTAGAGAGCTAGGTATCACTAAAGTGAGTAGGTACTAAATAGTATGCAAGGCACTCAAATTAACCTAAAAATATAGAAACCTTGATATCCAATTAAGTAGACAAAAACAGATACAGAATACTCTGAATTCATTTCCATTTCCAAAAGACGTGTGTGTGTGCATATATAGACATATTCATATATATAGAAGTATTCATATGCATGTTTGCCATCCATGTCATCTTCTGTCGCTGGGTAGATTTTGTTTTGTTTTCATAAATTCTCATTCTGAGCATGTATAAAAATACAGGTGATTTGTACAAGGTAGACTTACAGAAAACAGGCTGGGCAATAAAGAGGGCAAGCAGGAGGTCTGCCCTATTACTTTGTTTTGTTCGATATTCCTCTTTTACCTTTGTTATTCTTACCTTTCATTTCTTCCTGTCTCACCTCATCTCAAAGTTTGTCTGATTGGTTGGTTGGTGATTGTTTTCAAACCTCATTTAGAATATTTGCTTCTATGTTTCTATTTCCTGCATAGTCAGGTCCTGTGAATTTCAAAATATTGTTTATCTCCTAACAGCTATTAGCTCCAAGAATAAATTAATTTGAGAATCTAGAATTGTTTTCATCAGAAATCCAGTTTCAAAGGAAAAAAAAAAAAACTATGAAAATAGGGAGAGAGATACAGAAAGAGAGGAAGGGAGAGAGATAAATAGACTGAGAGAGAATGAAGCAAAACCCACACAACTCTACAGTACCATGTGAGCAAACGCTGATGCTAAGTCTTCCTTGAGAAATTTTGAAACAGTGGAGACTTGTCCAATAGCCCTCCATACACTAGTAAAGTTCCAAGGTGAGTTCTTACCTTAATCAGCAAAGATAAAAATGAACCATTTAGCACAAAATCACCAAAAGATGTGTGTACTGGGTAGGACGTATAGAGTATCTGCCACCTGTAGAACTCCCTCCCAAATATTCTTTTAATATATAGGTCATCATGCTTTGTACCATCTAACCCTGTGGCTCAGGCCACAATTGATTGATAAGGAATTCACTGGCAAAAGCCACAGGCTAAAGGCAGGTCTGTGGCCTAAAAGACACCTTGTTGCAAGATCTGCAGCCTCTTTTTTAGTGCTTACTAGAACCCTGCTAGGGAAAGTGTGATCCCTGTGCCAGCAGCATCAGTATTACCTACAAGGAGCTCCAGCTTCACCCCAGAACTTCTGAATCAAAATTTCTGTTTTGCCAAGGGTTCAGGTGATTAATATTCACATTAAATTTTGAGGAGCTGTGTACTATAAAACTCAATTGGACCTCATTTCTGAAAAGCTTGAATGTGCAGCATGAGGAATGTCATAAACACCAGGTGGCAAAGAATTAGAGAGACATGAAAAGGAAAATAGTAAAGATGCCATGAGTCACCAAAAGTCATGAGTTAATGGGATCCTTGGAGTGGAACAAATATGAATAAAGTTCCATTAGCTGGTGGACAGAGCACAGTAAAAGCAGAGACAGAGAGAAGCTAAGGGCATATGCCCTTAAGGAGAGGTCAGTGAAAGACTTCTTTGAGAGGATGATGTCTATAATTGATGTTGAGTTAGCTGCTTCCTAACTGCTAGAATTTCTGTTGCATCTGAATAGCTTTCTGCTTTCCATGCATCCTTGTTATGCAACTGCTAAAATTAATGCTATCATTTCTTATTGTCTTGAAAACTTGCGGCAAATTCTGTTAACCAATATAATTTAAGAATATCATGAATCCTGGCCATCTCAAAAGCCTCTAAGAGTTCACTCTTATTCTCAGGTCTGGTTTATCATTCTTTTGCCAAAGTTTAGCTTCTTGGGAAGTTGAATTTTAATATCATTTATGGTTTCACTAAATGTTAATGAAGCCATGAAGAAGTATAGGGACTTCTAGAATGATGAAGGGAGGAGATTGACAAGCCCTCCCCCAAAATATAAATTTCAAAAACCCTCCAAATATTTTATAAAACAATCATTTCATTACTTTGGAAATTGGCCATAAGCATACAAAAATTTGAGAAGCATTTATTAAGAAAAACTACTGAACCCTGGGTAACAGCAATATGAGTCTATAGCATTTTTGTCTGGGGCTGCTTTTACTATTTCCAGAATCTCATCACAGTAACTCTACCAGGAAAGCGCATACTGTGAAAACCAGGACTCAATTGCTTGAGAGGACTGATCTGGTTTTGAGCAGAAAGTGAAAAAAAAACCCAGATGCCCCTGTGCATTGTCAGAAACAATAGTGACCTGAGTGACAAACCATCAGGGAAGACCAACACTGCAGCTAGGCTGACATCATGGTCCTGGTTGGGACAAACAACAGGACTGTAGATTCACCAAAACTTTAACAGGGAGATCTAGTGAATAAGATAGCCATTGTGGGCATCGAGGGCTCATACATCCCTATAGGTCTTAAAGTCTGTGCAAATTTGCACTCACAGTCAGAGGAGACTACAGAAAGTCTTAGCTATCTACACATCCCTTGCGGACATGAGACCATGCTCCAGTGCAAAAACACAAAAGGGTCCAGTGTAATTTAAACTGCCTGAACTTTGATCCCTAACTGACACAGAGAGCCACTGGGAAAGATAAGAGCTTATTGGGTTAACATGTTTGAGCACAACCTGATCAATCACTGGCTGACCACTAGGCTATTCTGACACAGCAGTAATCACTCAGCCAACTTTTAAAATAAAAATAAGATTTTTAAAAAACTGAGCAGAGACATAAACATCTTCATGGGGCGACAAAATCCACAGACTTAATCTTGAAAGCTCCTGAAGTAATCACTACCAACAGTAAAATATCAAAGTGAACAACCTCCACTAACAAAACCAGAATGCAGACTTGCTATACTATATTACCTAAAGTGTCCAGTTTTCACTACAACAAAAATGCTGAGACACATAAATAAAGAGGAAAATGCGGCCCAGGCTAAGAAAAACAGAAGCTGACTCTAAGGGTCTCAGATATTAGACTTTGCAGACAAAAACTTTAACTACTATGATTCTGTTCAAAGAACTAAAAGAAATCATGTTTAAAGAATGAAAGTATGATAGCGATGACTCATCAAATAGAGAATATCAATATAGACAGAAATTATCAAAAGAAACAAATGGGAGCTCTGTATTTGAGAAGTATAATTACTTAAAAATGAAGTATTCACTGGAGCAGCTCAATAGCAGCTTCAAGATGTCAGAGGGAAGAATCAGCAAACATAAAGATGAATCAATAGAAATTATCCTGAAAAAACAGAAGAAAAGAATGTAAAATAAAATGAACAGAGTCTCAAAGACCTTTAGTACACTATCGAGCATACCAGTATATTCACAGTAAAAGTGCCAGAAAGGAAGAAGAAAGAAAAGGGGTAAGAAAAAATATTTGAACTCAACAGTTGTAAACTTTATAAATTACATAAAAGAATTTTAATCTACACATCCAAGTATGTTAAAAAACTCGAGTGAAATAGACATAAAGACCTCCAAAGCTATGCATATCATAAACAAACTATTGAAAGCCAAACTAGCTATGAGAATGGCTACAATTTAAAAAAAAAAAAAAAAAAAGGCTGCTGAGGCTGCAGTCAGCTGAGATTGCACCACTGCACTTCAGTCTAGGTAACAGAGCAAGATCCTGTCTGAAGACAGAAAACAAAACAAAAACAAAAGACAGACAATACAATTGTTAGGGACAGTGTGGTGAAACTAGAACCCTCATACACTACTAATGGTGTGAGTATAAAATGATACAGCCTTTCTGATAAACAGTTTTGCAGTTTCTTAAATAAAGAACTTTACCATATAGTCCAGCAATTCCACTCCTAAATATCTACATGAAATAAAAACATATGTCCATATAAAGAGTTGCAAACAACTATTTATAGCAACTTCTAATAGGCAAAAACTGGAAACAATCCAAGTATCTATCAACTAGTGAGTGGAAAAGCAAAACGTGTGATGTCCATACAATGGAGTACTATTTAACAATGAAAATGAATGAATGAACTACCACATGAATGAAACTAAAAACATTACACTAAGTGAAAGAAGCCAGATGAAAAAGATTACATACTATATAATTTTATGTATTGGCAATATCCAAAGCAGACACATCTAGACAAAAGAAAAAAAAAGCAGATCAGTGGTTGCCTGGGGAAGAGAATGGGAGCAGCAACTGAATGCAGTAGGCATGAGAGATCTTTTTCGTGGTGATGCAGATGTTCTCAAGCTGGATTGTCATGGTGGCTGCACAATTCTATAAATTAACTGAACATAAATTGTACAAGTGGGCACACTTTATGGTATGTGAATGAGACTGTAATAAAGACGTTAGAGAGAGAGAAAGGGAGAGTGAGCTACTCTCTCAGATGCAACTGCTTTGGACAATGACATTTAGTGAAGAGAAGGTGTATCAGTGCTTATAACCATGGGATTTTAATTTATGAAAGTGACCAAGTGATGACATGGAGAGATCCATGTAATTGAATAAAGAATGTATTACTTACATTTTCCAAGAGAAAGGGGCACACCACACCATGTAGGGCCACATGGGGAAGTTTGGTCAAGTAGCTGCAAAGATCCCAGGAAAGGCCTATGAGTTTCCCTGGGAAGGCCAATGCAAGAGAAGGCAAATAGCTTTGAATTGGCTAGTTTGAATAATTCTGAGAGGCAGCCCTCAGTTGTCTGATACCTGGCTTAGGACAGGAGGAATATTGGCTTGCTGTGCAAGAATTTAAGAGGATAGTTGAAGATGTGGGCTCTGGATTGGTTAGTTTGCAAATGAAAGGCATGCTCCCTGCGGAGCACCCCCCACTCCCCTTTTTTTTTTTTTTTTTTTTTTTGAGACGGAGTCTTACTCTGTTGCCTAGGCTGGAGTGCGGTGGCACAATTTTGGATAACTGCAACCTCCGCCTCCTAGGTTCAAGTGATTCTTCTGCCTCAGCCTCCCGAGTAGCTGGGATTAAAGGTGCACACTGCCATGCCTGGCTCTTTTGTATTTTTAGTAGAGACAGGGTTTCACAATGTTGGCCAGGCTGGTCTCAAACTCCTGACCTCAAGAGATTCAGCTGCCTGGGCCTCCCAAAGTGCTGGGATTACAGGTGTGAGCTACTGCACCCAGCGCTGTTTGCTATTTTTAATAATTGGCCAGCTCTGGGAGGAGCAGTCTGTCCTCTGTTGGGAGACCACAAATGCCAGTGCAACAAGAATACAGAAAACATAGTTAATACAATTGGCTTGCTGATGAATAGTTGCCCAATAGACAAATACAGAACCTAAGACAATACAGAAATAAGGACAATTTAAATGGCATAAACTAGAAGCTCCTTTTTCCTTATATTAGAAATTTAATTTTATAATTAAAATATATTGAAATAGTATATTTTAATAACAGTAATTTATGTTGTTTCTCTTTTTTCTGCAAGAAACAAAGCCAAAAAGCCTGCTTACATGTTTTTACCAAATATGAAAATATAACAATTTTTACATGTACTTTTTCACATTTACAGCATGCACTACTAGTACGTACATTGACATCTGGCAGTAAAATTAGGTAAAACGCTCTTTACCAGTAATGGATTTAATAGAGCCTTGACATATGTACCAGGAAGGGTGACTCCTTGAATATGATAATCACAACAGAGTATGCTGCAGTCAAGGTCTGATTTTTATAAGACAGCAAAGAACCTCAGATCTTTATCATTAATCTTTATATACTTATTAAGAGTTTTTAAACTGGTAGTTTTTAATTGCCCAGACTACTATGAGACTGACATGTATTATTATCCCTCTTATTTGCTTGTGTACATCACATATGCAATTCATTTTCATCAAATAATTATATAAAATGACCATAAGTATTTTAAGTTTTCACATGTACCATCTCTAATGTTTTATTTTTAGACAAGGGCATAAATTCTACTTTTAGGTATTTGTAAAACCAAGAAATGAAAAAACACAACTTCGGAGATTTTAGAGTGAAAGCTTAGGGAATTAAAGTACACCAAAAAAAAAAAGTTGAGCAGCATAGTTCAACAGATGTTTGAACAGATGAATAAAATGTGCCTTGTGAATTCCTAATGAATTTCAAAGAATACTGCCTGGTACTGACAAATGCAGCAGATCGCCCAAGTGGCACTAGTTGCTGGAAAATGGTTGGGGAAGAAAAAGTATACCCGGGGCAGGGCTCAAGTCATTTGTACCTTAAGGTGTCTGCTTATAGTTTTACATCTATGTTTCTAACACTCAAAGTTGGACATAATAATCATTTAAGATGAGGGTCGTATCCAGCAAACATTCAGATTGTTTTTTACTCTTGTCTCATCACATCTCCTAAGTCTACCTCTCCTATTTCTAACTTCTTTCTCCTTCACTGGGTGTTTTAACTAAGTCCCTTTCATCACATTTATCAAATGATGCACAATATCTTGCTGGGAGCATGACCGCTCTTTCTAGGTCAGAAAATAGAATGTATAGTTTAAGACAGATGTTGAGGCATGAAGAAGATAAATCCTCCTCTTTACAGTATGGACATTTTCTAAAAAGAAAAATAGCCAAGTGGATCTTGGGACATTATAAGAGAACATAGCATGCAGTGGATTCTTGATGCATGTCTTCTGAAAAAGAGCTAATATAAAAAATTTATTAAAATGATTGGGGAGGGAGTCTGAAATTAGATGGATCTCTAGTTCTAGAGCCACATTTTTTTCTATTAATCTGAGAACAGGGTAAAAGAAAAGGGAATGTGTTGCTTAATGGATTCTATGATTGAGTAGAGTGGTTAAACTTATTAAGAGGGTTAAGAAATGAGACTCTTTACATAGAAGAAAGGAGTGTGAGCTTTAAAATCAGATGAAACATGGCTTGCATCCTGGTTGCCCCATGCAGTAGCTTGGACCCTTCCAGTCCCCTCTTGGGGCCTCGGGAGTCTCCTATATAAAAGGATTTGGTTGTAATGATTAAAGATCACAGATGGAAAGGCCAATATATGGCTGGCATTCAATATGGGAATCTGGGAAATAAAACCACATGAAAGGAATAATGAATGATGAAAATCACAGTGTTCCCCTGCCAGGCATTTGGCTTTTAAATAATGACTCCATCCAATGGGCCGATTTTGTAAAATACTAGACACCAGCAACAGGGGCCTTTTAGTGATCTACTGGTCCCACTGTGTGGGTGGTGAGCATATTACGTGTTCACATAGAACTATGTGAATGTAGACTTAATCCTAGTGGCAATTGTGTGGGAGCTATAAATAAAACAATGTTTTAAATTAATAATAACTACTATATAACTTGAAACAGAATATTCAGACACAATACCTAACAGTCTAACACATAAATCTCCCATAACAGACTGATGGGATTAACCATACTTAGTCTCTATATTGCTTTATCATTTGGAAGCCTCATCCATCATTTCTCTCCATCATCATGTACTTCAAACGAATATTAAAACCTTTACCTTATAGGTAAGAAAACCGAATTCAAATTTAAGGGATTTTCCCAGGTGCCATAGCTAGTACCTGGCTGAGCCAGGTTTTCTGACACCAAGCCCAGAATGTTTTTCCCCAGTGCATTGCAACTGTCATTCAGAGCAGGTGTACCTCTTTAAACAATGCTTGCAAGTTTTGTAGCTGGTGCCTCGCTGCTGAAATTCACAGCCACAGTACAGTGTGGTTTTGTGTTACTTAACCTCAAGGCAATATGCCTTCAAATCCATATCACAGGCTGCAAGCAACCTTCAATCTCTCTGCTGCCCAGTCCAGTCTGCTGCCATCAGTTAGTGTATCTGCCAGTTCATCATGTTCACAGTAAAGCCTAAAGACGAAGTAGCGATTGAAAGGGGGCAAACTGCACCTTAAGGAAATGGCATTTTTCTGGCATTGATAATGGTATCAGCTGCCAGTCAGTAGAGAGGGGAAATTGGTCCAGGTTAAGGATCACTCAGCCAAAACATGCATTTATAAATGAATGTAGCAGCTACCCTGGGATAAATTTCAGTGGCAGCTGAAACACCTGCCCAGAAAGAAAGGCAATTTTTATCCTGTGGCTCTTCTTTATGAGACTGAAATTTAGCACTTAGGTGGAAATATCTCCATAGAGTGAATACTAAACAGGCTTGAGGACAATCAGCTGTTTAAAACACAAGATCGGTGCATATGGTGTTTTCTTTCCTCTTTATCTTCCTCATCTGATTTTTAGGAATTATGGGAAGTTCAGGTTTATGGTTTCCATGTGTGTGAAGTAAAAATAGAAAACCCTTTGCAGATTCTAATTTTCTAATGGTTGTTTACGTGAAACATTCTTTCAGATGGGAAATGTCTCTTACCTATGTGAGCAGACTAAGAATGTGCAAATGGATGTCACTTTATCAATGTTTTGATTTCTTATTTTCTTACATGCAATAAAACTGGTTATGTATAACCAAGGAAACGACTGTTGTAAGATATTTCAGCATGAAATTGTATTATTTCTACTTTGTATGTGCCGAAACAACTTTTTAATCCCTATTTTAACAACTCATTTCTCTTTCACAGTTAGGTATTTGAATGATTTGCAGTACAACTCTATTTATAAAAGGCAGGAATTGTAAATACTTTCCCGATAATGGCTAGGGAGGAGTTTGGTGTAAAATGTACCTTATATAACCGAGATCCTATTTAGTTGGACAGTGGTTGGTATCTTTGGCATGAGAAATTGATACACATTTTTGGCTTATAATGGTATTATGGTTTTGTTTTTTTTTTTAACGACTGATCTTTAAAAGTAGTATTTCGTGACTTTAGGACAATATTGGCCTCAGTTTGCATTTATTGAACTTCAATAGGGCTTAACCACAGCTTTAGACTCCTGCCCTTGACCAGAACTTGCCTACACCCAATGGCACCAAGGGATGTTACTGACTTAACGGAAAAAAAGGCAAAACACTGGAGGATGCTATTGGCCTGGCTCTTGCTACTGTTTTTCACTTCTTGTCCCATGGACTTTATGTGTACTTACATTCTTCTGATTTATTATACTTGGCCTCTCTTGTTTGAAATTTCTACATTTCTTGGACTGGTTCAGTGTATGTTGGAAACTGTATTATTGTACTGGATGCTGTGCTGGGAGGTGGGAATAGTTTTGTGAGCAAGTTAAACTAATGAGCATGAAGTGGAATGGGATTCCAGGCACATCAACAGGTAATTTCATTGCAGTGTGAGAGGTACTATCGTAGACTAGGTGCCAAGGGCCAAAGGATCTTGAAAGTGGGCTGTATTTATTTGAGTGCCTGAACTTACTTTCTGTCTTCTTGGTCCCAAGTATGTTATGCAGATGCTGGTTTTGTTACTAGGATATTTTCTTGAGATTTTATTCTTAGGATCTTGGTTGATGGGACAAAGATAACCTTTAAACACACTAACAAACTCCAGGAGAAAAGGGAACAGGTGCTAAAATATAATAAGGTTTAAACTGACTTACTTACCAACTAAATGTGACTTTCAACAAGTACATTAACCTTTCTAATCATCATTTATCTGTAAAACAAAGGCAATAATGCCCTTACAGGGTGTTGGGAAGGCTTAGAGATTCTATCTATAAGTTGTTTGTTCTGTTGTTGTTGATCAGTGATACTGTCTACCTATGAAAGGGCAAGCATAAGGATAAAGGGAAGGATTTTGTGATGTTAGTGTGTGTGTTTGTGCTTAAGCAGCCATAAAAGTCTCCCACTTACACTTTTGTTTTCTGTTGTCTACCAACTGATGCTGAGCTTTCTCAGCACCAACATGCCTTTAAAAGTATGTCCTGGGTGAGCTAAATTAATGGCAGCTCATTGATTCTTCTTCCTTCCTGAAGTGTCTTGAGAAGGGTGTGACTAACATCCACTGAGCATAAGCAAGACGTTTCAAGTTGACTTTAACTTTGCCTGTCACACTGAAATACGGCTCCTAATGAATTCTTAAAAGGGAACAGAGGGACTGAGGACACACTAATCTCAAAGCAGCCTTAATAATTAGAATATTGCTGTCACATTCTGGGTATGAGAATGTCTTACCATGAACTCTCAAAATGTTCAATTTGGCTTACTGGGATCTCAATTTTGGACTGTACTTAGGTGAGATGAAGCAATGTGTATAAACTTCTTTGCCTGCACACAGTGGCCACTCAACTTACCTCTGCATAGGCCACTCGATCATCACTAGAGACTCATAAACTAAATTCTCTTATCCCTATTACTTAAATGAGAATAAAATAATGTACTGTGTGCAGCAGTAGCTAATTGACTTGCCAGAGGTTGCACCAATCAGAGTTACACAACATCAATTTGGAAGCCAGGCCTTGTCACCACTGGTCCACATGCTTTAGACTGTACCTAATTGTCTTTCATCTCTTTGTCAATGAGCTGCTTCGTTAGTTACATTCTATCTTCTGGCATCCTTGTTGGCAAATCCCTAATTGCTTGAATTCTGTCTGGATGAGATCTTATCTTTCCCCTTAAAGTCTAGGAGAAATCATTTTCCCATAGATTAAATTAATTTAGTAGGGTGATGGAAACTTAGAATTTGAAATGCCTAGATCTGATCTTTCTTCTACATTTTATTTATTTTCATAAAGAAAATAAATTTTCTTTCATATAAGGAACTAGACTATTCTGAGCCTATTTCCTGAACATGGATAGTATCTCTTTTCCAAGGGTCATTAACAGGCTCAAATGAGATATACACATAGGCAAACATCTTTAAGTTGCCCAATGCTATACAAATATATTAAGTTTATGACATCCAGTCTTACCTTCATCTTTGATTGTAAATGCCTTATCCAATGGCCAGTATTTATTGTGTAGCTCCCTATCTTCCCACATACTTTACGTACATCACATACTCGCTTAATGGTAAATTCCTGGAAGAGAAAAACCACATATTTTAAATTGTGTTCCATGATGATAGTGAGTAGATAATTTCTAGCAACTAAATTTAATAGAATAATTATATTTATGTTTCTGGAAGCCCAAAACATACTAAGCATTTAAATATGGGAAGTAAATGAATAAAGCACTTTTTTCCAAAGTAGTCACCCCAAAGCCATATTTTAATGGATGTTCTGAATCAGTGGTTCTCAGACAGAGGTGACCTCCCTGTTCACAGGAAATATTTTGCAAAGTCTGATGACATTTTTGGTTGTTACAACTGGAAGAGAGGGATGCTACTGTGATCTAGTAGGCAGAGCCAGATATGCTGCGAAGTATTCCATCATTTACAAGACAAGACAAGACAGTCCCTGCAATGGAATTGTCTAACCCAAAATGTTAACTGTACAAAGGCTAAGAAACGTTTCTCTAGAGTAAAAACATTGCAGCTGAAACTGTGGTTCTTGAGCCAATAATGTTGGCCTCTTGGGAGGTGAGTAGAAATGTAGACTCTTAGGTTCTATTTTAGACCTAAAACAATGAGAAGTTGATTTAACAGGAACCCCATCTGATTTGTATATACATTAATGTTTGGAAAGCACTGGATGCAGATAATACTGTTTTCTTAAATTTTATCTTTAAAAATGGTTTCAGACTTACCAATAAAATGTGAAGAACTATAGGGTTCCCATATACCCACACTCAGTTTCTCCGATAGTAAATATCTTACATTATTATGGTAATTTTTATAATTAATAAACCGATATTGATATATTATCATTAAAGTCCTTTATTCATTCATATTTTATTAGTTTTTAACTAATGTATTTTTTGTGTTCCAGATTCTCACTGAAGATCTAACTTTATGATGTTTAGTGATTAGTCTCCTTAGGCTCTTATTAGGTATGACAGTTTCTCAGACTTGTCTAGTTTTTGATGACCTTGACAATATTGAGAAGTACTGGTTAGATCTTTTGTAGAATGTTCCTCAATTAAAATTTGTTTCCTTTTGTCATGATTAAACCAGGGTTATATTATTTTTGGAGAAAGACCACAGAGGTAGAGTACCATCTTAATCATATCATGTAAAGGGTACATACTATCGATGATTTATCACTGGTGATGTTGACTTTGATCACCTGGCTGAGACTGTTTTTGCTCACTACTTATTTTTACAGCTTACATTTATTTCTTAACTGATTCAAGTTTAGTTTACTGGCCAGTCAAGGGTCTGTCCTTCAGCAGCTACCTTTTGTTGTGGAATTCTAAAGGCCTACATTGTTACAATCACCAGATTTATTCTACATGTGGAGCTGCAAATTGTACATTTATAAATGAACAGTTTCACAGATTACAGAGTGGACTTGATTTACTCTGGGGAAATATCCAAATTGCAGTAAAGGACAAATCTGATTAGTCAAAAGAGCTAAGAACCACCTGGAACAAACAACTAATTGGGATTAATTTTTTTTTTAATGAGAAACCAATTGGCAGTTTCAGATCTGACTTTTGAAACATATTAGATAGGAAATCAATGTTTTTAGTCAAATGGGTAGTTGCAGAGAATGTTTGTTCCCGTTGCAAACATGTCATGACTTTTACCTTCTGTGTGGTAGGGTGACATTGTAGAAACTGGAAGAGAAAAATCACAGTTCCTGCACTGAATACCCATGTCTTATGTCATGTAGTAGGTATTATTAAACTATGCCTTAATGTCTTCATCAGATTTGGATAATTAATTCTAACCTGTGTACTTTGGGCATGTTGTGGGGATAAAATGAAATAAAAGATGTGAACAAGTACTTATTTATCTAAAAATCTACCTCACTGTAAATTCTAGCCATTACTTTTTACTACCGTTTGACCAATACAAGGTAGATCTTAGTTCCTCTCCCCTCTCCGGCATTCCTACCTTTGCACTGGTGGCGTTGCTATCTTCCCATAGTCCTCTGCAGCAAACTGGAAAACTCCATTCTCACCTAGAGACTTCAGCTTGGTATTATACTTTAAAGGTAGAAATATCAGTGGATCTCCAAATACAGTCAAAAAGTGTAGAGGTAGCATTACTAATGTTCTAGAGATGTAAATTCCCCTTGGCAAAGAACAGTCTATAAAATTTCAACCTTGCAAATATAAGCATCATCCACTAGCAGCTTCTTCGAGACTCTCAAGGGCAGGATGTTCTCTGTGATCTGGAAGAGCCCAGAAGCCATTCTGTACTGCTTGTGTTTATCTGCGTAAGTGACATGTCAAGGGACTCAGGTTGAACAGTAGAAAATAGGTGTCTAAGGATGAGCAAGCTGCTAGCTTTTGATGACCCCATAAATTTTCAACTTAAGAGCTTTTGTTGAACTTGAAGAATTCTTTGTTCCTAAAAATACTGAAAAGTAGGTTTGACTTCCACAACCATCTTAAAATTTTCTTTTAAAGTAAATATTTAAGAATCATGTAATCTTGAACTTGAAACTACCTAGGATCTCTAAGCAAATGAATGCTGAAGCCATGGAAAATTAAATGGCTTGTATAGTCAGCTTCTTAGTTACTGAGCCAGGCCAAAAAAAAGTCCTTTTGACATTGAGTATGATACTCCATTCAATCTTTCATGCTGTGTCTTATCTCCAAATAGTACAGTTTGATTTTTTTAAAGTAAAATCCTATAAAAAATACATATATTCTTCTCTTGATAAGGTGTAAGTATAGGCAGTCCCCAACTTACAATGGCTTGACTTAAAATTTTTTTCATCTTTACAATGGTGCAAAAGAGATGCACATTCAGTAAACTCCTGGACTTATGATAGGGTTACATGCTTGAGGAGCATTTGTAATCATATCTTTTGAAAATTAACACTATAGAATTGTTTCAGATAAAAAAAAATGTAAAAATTCACAATTCTTTTGTCCTGTGAAATATTAAAATTAGGGGGAAACTACAGGAAGATTTCAAGAGATTACATGAGTAGATGCAGTATCAATCTACTTCAGTATTAGCATGCATAAAGCAACATATTTTGAGGGAAACGTATCAAAATTCAATTATGGTATCTACACCCTGCAACTGATTTCAACATCTAGATCACAAACTAGAGTTTGTGATCATTATAAATTCTGTCATAATAACATTAGCATAAGATGTTGTTACAAGCCAGAAGGTCAAATCATCCTCCTGTTTGTCAATCCAATACTTCCACCATGGTAAAATGCAATTGCATTTTTCTGCTTAAAAAAAATCTTTCTGGAGAAGGTTCTCCAGGAAAGATAGAGGGTGCTTAAAGAATTTACAAGAGAGCAACTAAAACAGTCAAGAAGGCAAAAATTTCAGGTAAACAATTTTCTTATCTGTATTTCAAATTAATGGAATCAATAAGAAGATATGTTTGAAGCCTATAAAATCAGGAAAAGAATGGGTACAATACATGTGGACTTTAAACATTAAATCTTTTGAAGTTTAAAAGAGATAAACATGGGCTGGGCTCAGTGGCTCAAGGCTGTAATCCCAGCACTTGGGGAGGCCAAGGTGGGCAGATCACATGAGGTCGGGACTTCGAGACCAGCCTGACCAACATGTAGAAACCCCATCTCTACTAAAAATACAAAATTAGCTGGGCATGGTGGTGGACACCTATATTCCCAGCTACTTGGCAAGGCTGAGGCATGAGAATCACTTGATCCCAGGAGGCAGAGGTTGCAGTGAGCCAAGATCACACCATTGCACTCTAGCCTGGGCAAAAAGAGTGAAACTCCATCACAAAAAAAAAAAGAGAGAAAGAGAGGAGACAGACAGAAACATGGGACAAATGAAAGCAAACATTGGTTCTCATAGCAATTCTTTGTAACTTTATCCTTGAGTGCCTGGGTCCTTCTAAACTCTCAACCTCTGTAAGGGCTGCTTCAATTCTATGTTATGTTTTGGTGTTGGATGATGAATATGATGGGCAGTTTATTGAGGGAAAAGGGTAACAACTTAACACTGAAGACCTAAAAGCCAGTTTTCTATTCTTATGTAGACCATCTCAGTTTTATATTTAGTCAGTTTTGCTCTTGCTCACTCTGATAGATGTATTGTGAACTTATCAAAGAGAAACTAAAGCATGGAATAAGGGAATGTCATTGTCAGTTAATCTAAAACTTTTTCTATTTTGTAACTTCCTTTCTCTTAATCAGTTTTCACCTTCATAGCCACGCTTCTTATGTGATACTTGTTTCAAAATTCTATTGACATTCCTCCTCTAGCATCAAGCCCTGAATGCTTATATTCTCATTCTTCACTGGCTGCCCTGATGGTAAGACAGGTGCTTAGTCCACTGTGGAGAGGTGGGGGTGACTTTGCCCGTCTGTGCACTGATCTTCACATCCTTTTGGGTAGAGTGGCTTGAACCCCCACAGAAGTTGAGAACGGAGACCTGAGTTTTAGTTCTGTTTCTACTCTAGCAAAAATTTTGTTCTCTTTTACTCTATGAAGTTATTGAACTTCTGAGACTCAATTTTTCTCACTTATAAAATCAAGTGTTGATCATTATAACCTTGAGTGTATATTAAATTTGATGACTCTAAAGGAATTGCTCTCCTGAGTCATATTATACCACTCTTATCTGTCTTAGGCCAAGGTTTATAATTTTGTCTCCCTATTTTCTTTTTTCACTTTATATATTCAGAATTCTGATTCTTACCTGTAGGCTATTTTCTTCACATTTGGGCATGTGTTCCTTTACTGAATTCATAGAAGTGCATTTGAAGTTAGTTTTCTAACTTTAATATTCTTCCCAGTTGAAGTTATCCAGAGTTATTTATAGTAAAATTTTGGGAAGTTTTACTTTTTTGTCACTTTTTGCCAGGAAAAAAAACCTGCATAGTTGCTCACTAAAGTTCACTTTTTAAATTTTGTGATTATTGTGGAATGGAAAGTATTAGCTAATCAATAACTTAAAGTTGGAGCATCTTGTCTAAAATCAAACTTTTCTTGGAAGTTCCAGTTTTTGAAACAACTCTTAAGTTCTATACCTTTGTCAATTCTGAAACACTATGTTTTTAATATTGTCACTCAAAATTTTGGTTTTAATTGTAAAGAAACCCAAATTCTATGTAGAATTTATCTAATTTAATCATTTAGCTAATTTATGATGGCAGTCCTGTTTCAAAATTAGTGCTATAATAGATTTTAGTGACTATCCTACCCCTCTCATTTGTAATAGATTGTGATATGGCTACAACATAATGACATTTTTTTGGCATAACTCTGTCTCTATACAACACAAATGTGATTGAATTTATCAGTGACAATATGAGTAAACAAGAGCATATAATCTGAAGGTACCTTTTTAATGGATTTACTTAATATACTCATTGTACCTATAGGTAGCCTAGACATGTGGATTAAAATAAATGAGGCTAATCTATGAATTTTAGAAAAAATAGATTCCTTTCACTAATTGAGGGGACCGAAAAAGCATCTGTCTTCGTTTATTGACAAAATTCTATTCAACTGGGAAATACTGAGGGCATTTGCATGGAGGACTCTGGAAAGAAAAGCCAACAGAGAATTGAACCTCACCATTTTACGGGAGGCAGCCTGCCGCAGTGTTTGTGTGTCGGAGGTGGAGGAGTGAAGAATGAAATGATAGCCATGGCCTAAGGCAAAGGTCAGAGCTTAAGGAAACAACTGAATTAGGTGTCACATCCCTAACCAGTTCCATCTCCTGGATGAAATTCCATATGAAAGGGGTATGCAGATTTAAAGCTACAATCAACTAAGTTCAAATGAAGTGGTTTAGTCCAAGTTCAACATGATCACAATATGTAAAGAATCTGTCTTTATCTTAGGATGGTAAGAGTACACAAAGCAAGCTTATTTCTAAAAGGCAGCATCTTGAATACCGTCTGCAACTGTAATGTCAGGCATACCAATTTGATATCTTAGATATAACTTCAGATTATAATAGTATTTTTATTTTTATTTAAGCTGAAAGCTTCAGCTGCTGGTACGCATGAAGTATATTTTCTCTCAAAGTCATGCTGCTATAATGCATTCTTTATAAAGTACCATCAATTTTGTTTTTGACAAAACGATATACAAACATTGTCTTTTTCCACCCCAGATAACTTCAAAACTAATAGATATATTACATAAGTCAACTAATTTGAGAAACGTGTGCTATTTTGAAGAACTGAGGGGGAGGAATCTTGAGACTGGTTTGAAAAAAATTAGTCTTCATTGTTGAAATAAGAAATGATTCCTCACAGGGGCAATGGTTAGAGAGTGAGAGGGATGTTACAGTGCTGTCCAGCAGAACTTTCTGGAAGAATGGAAATCTTCTACACTAGTGCCATCACCACTAGCCACATGTAACATTTGAGAACTTGATATGTGGCCAGTGCAACTGAGATGAATTTTACATTTTACTTATTTTTAATTAATTCACATTTAAATAGCCCCGTGTGGCAACTGGCTACCATATAAGAGAGCACAACATAAAGGAAACAAAGTGTTCTTGGAATTGAAAATGAGGAGATAGAAACAAGTTGTTGTTTACCATTATAATAACAATTCATAAAACAGTGTATGTTTAGAATTTTAAGCTTTATCACAATCATCACAGGTAAAAAGGGGCATCTTTTTACTCCTAGTTATTCATTTTAATAAAGTGTTTGTGGAAATTGTGTTAATAAAAGTTAGCCTTTGATCGTTATAAATATAGCCTGTCGAAACTACAATTATAACATGATCAAGGAAACCCTTTTCTCATACTTTAGTTTATAAAACTTGTTGTAATATGCCACGTCACCTTTAGTTTAAATAAAATAACAATAACCAAAAAAAAAAAAAAAAAGTGAAGCAGCAGATTTAGTCACAAGGGACATCTCATCAAGTAGTTAATTTGTAGAAAAATTTCATTTTTTCAATTTGAATGAACAGATGGCCTATTCATTAAAATTCAAAAGTAGATAATTGCTTGATTCCAGTATTTTTAGCAAAAGGACATTTTATAACATTGTGTTTGGGGAAGACTCATAGGTCTTAAAATGTCTTGTGTGACTGGACACATAATTATCCACTATCTACAACTGCCTGCCATGCTAACTGAATAAATAGATTAAAAATAGCCTCACAGCTCTTCTTCAACACTAAAACACTTACCTAAAAAAACTGCTCATCTCTCTAAAGAAATATCTTCACATTAACCTCTAAACCCTGCTGAAACATTCAATCAGCAAATGTTTATCTATCATTTTTTGTGCTGGATGCTTTTAACTGTGAGTATACATTTGAAAAGGTTGCCCTTGCCCTTAAGAAGTAGAGTTCAAATGTTCATTGATCCAAAGGTCCTGAATTTTCTTCAATTAATGGTATTCTGCAACTTTTTTTTTCATTTAAGTAGTTCTATAAAGGTGGACACTTAAGAATTCATTACAGAATGTTCATATGATGAATAATTCTGTAAGGATAAATCTGCTATTGAACGTGTCAGTACAATAATGTACATGCTAGAATTACCTTACCACCCAAAGCTTTTCTTTTCTTTCTTCCTTTCCTTTTTACCAGTAGTGTTTCTCCTATTCCTAGACACATAAAATAAGAGAGGTAACATGTTTGCCTAATTTCCCTGGTTGCTGGGAAGCTCAGAGTTTATGCTTTTTTACTCTAGCATTCTCGTCTAGGAATTCTTGATCTATTTCTTCCTCAACCTTTAATTCTTAGTTCTTGACTATCTCTCCATAGGGCTTTGCTATAATCGGTCCCAAACTTTTATTTGGAATAAGTTTATAAATGTTTCTTCAATTTCTAAAATGTGTTCATTTCCACAAAACATTTTAAGGTTTCTGAAAATTGTTTTAGAATTTAAGAATATAAAGTTTACATCCTCCCCATGAACCAAATTATGTAAAGGAAACCTGCTACCTTGAACTTTAAATTAAAAGAAACAACGGTCCTTGCCCATTAGATGTGAGCTTCCTCCTTTCATTCAGGTTCTGCTTTTCTAAACTGTGGTTTTCTCATCACACACTTTCTCCATTTTGGCCTTACACTTTGAGAAGGATGACCCCTCATCATAGGCATTCACTTAGGTCCATGTTGACAATCTTATGGTTGAATCAAGAAAATAAGAAATATCTATGTATGTACATTCCAAAACTACCTGCTCTCCACAGCTATTTCTCATCTGAGAGACAAAACTTTTGCTAGATCATACAAAGACCCACCAATGATAAAGGGAAAAGCCTTGTGCATGTTACAGTAAAGTAAAGCAATACACATCTGCAAGCCTGTTTCCACAACTCTTAGCACCAGTTGTTTCAGAATTCATGTTTTCAGATTTTTAAAAAGTAATAAAGCAAATATACTATACGTTTTATAATACTGCCAAGTGAGTCTGGCACATCACCTACAGCAAAACACATTAACCTTTCTGTAACGTCTGTAAATGGTCATTTAGGTCAAATAAAGGCCATAAGTAGTCTCATATTCATTTAGATGAGTTTTTGATGCAAAATGAGAAAACACCTTTGGGATTTAGAGAGCATAAATGGGATTTTGGACCTGATGGTAACTGATATATTACTCTCAGCCCCACCTCAATGCTGCAACTCTCCCAGTGACTATGTGTATTCAGCTGTCAAACACAAACAAGCCCTTTGGGCTCTGTACGTGAGGAATCCCATGAAGATCTATCAGCAAGATTTAGCATTCTTGTGGATTTAGCTCTGACCAGTTTTCAGGAGATATATAAGAAAGAAAGAGTTCTAATGACCAACACAAACACCCAGATAATCAGAAATATTACACTAAGCTGCTATTTTTGATGCCTAAATAACTTAAAATCTACCCCTGCTACATTGCATCCTATTTCCTTAACTTTAACTCTCTTCTACAACTCTCCACAATACATTCACCACCATTTCCATTTTTCTCTGAGTCTTCCCTCCACCTCTTCCTCTTTACCTGCAGTTTCTGTAATATGACACTCATATTCCATCTATCACATACCACCATTTCCATAACTACACATAATGCACAGGGCTTGAATTTTTGTCTAATTCTCTTCAGCAGGAAGTCATAAATAACCCAGTTCCTGCCTATAATTACTTTGAATGACTCAGGGGCAACATGCCTGGGTGGAATTGCAAAAGGCTGTAATATGTCTAAGACTATTCCAATGAACATTTCCTTATCTAGCACATGACCATAAAACTCAAAATTACAAATGGCTTCTCATTAATATGTATATGTAATAATTGTTCAACCCAGGATCTAATATTTTTGAGGGAATTACATCTTTGTATTAATCACAAAAATATCAAAACCATAAAATCAGATTGGGTAATATAGTGAGACCCCACCTCCACACACACACACACACACACACACACACACACACACACACACACACA
>NW_022436998.1:9302792-9413005 GCF_009761245.1 Sapajus apella
ACACACACACACACACACACACACACACACACACACACACACACACAAAATACAAAAATTAGCCAGGCATGGTGGTGTTTGCCTGTAATCCCAGCTACTCAGGAAGCGGAGGTGGGAAAATCACTTGAGTCCAGGAGGATGAAGCTGCAGTGAGTTATGATTGTGCCACTGCACTTCATTCTAGGCAATAGAGCAAGACCCTGTTTCAAGAAAAAAAAAAAAAAAGATAATATTTCATCCAGTTGACATTCATGCTTTCCCATCAACTAGGGAATTTTGTTTATTTTGTGGTCTGTGCCTTTAAATATATCTGCATCTCATCACAGGTGTGGATCATCTCTAAAAGGTTTCATATGTCCCTGCCTTTAATTCATTCTGACACTGTCATGATACCCACATGAAGTGTATTACCTTCCCTTGAAATTCAACCAGGTTCTTTCTGAGGATTGTGACTGCATTCTCTACCTGCAGAGCTGAAGAGGCTGATTCTTATTCATTTATCAACTACTACCAGCTTGTAATATTTTTTCAATAGCAAACAACAAATGAACAACAAGCAAAAACAGATCTGTTTTTTTGCCATTATCTTCTCGGTGCACTAAAGATATATATGCCTTTGTTTGATATATATCAATGACATTTTTAAAATAGAAATCTTGGGAGGGTCTGGACACAGGTGGCCTGGGACTTCTGGCAGATTTATTTGTCTTACATAAGTCTTAATTTTCAAGCTTGCCGAATACTTTAATTGTGACTGTCAGTGTTGCCCTGGTTCATATATAAAAATACATTGTTCCACTCTGCTGCTTACTTTTATTTGAAAGTAAACTTACGGTGGTGAGGAATTTATGAAAAGTGTATTTTATTTATTTTGATGTTACAAAAAGTTGCACATGTAAAACTGATTTGGTAACATATGCTACATGTCCAAAAATAAAGACCAAAATGACATCGTAAAAAGAAAAATATGAATATAGAAATCTCTATTAATGAATTTTCAATCTACCTCACCTAATATAAATAGCCATGATGCATTTGTTTCTATCTGGTGTAATATTTCCTAGGACTTATTTTAGTTTTTTCACCTACCCAAAGGCTGCTCATTTTAGTAAATGGATTTTAGTTGTGTCAAACTTGCATATTATTCAACATGAGGTTAAACAGTCCAATGCTAAAAAAATAATAATAATAATTCAGTTCTTCCTGTGTTTACTCATTTTTACAGGATGGTATTAGCACAGAAAAAGTCTTCCAAATTCACTGTTATTTTTAATGAATAAAATATGTAGGAAATGTGAAGAACTTATGTAAGCTCTTTTGTCTTGGTCTTACTGAAGAGCTTTAATTTTATTCTTACTTTATAATCCCAGAGATGTCAACTTGCCCCCTGACACTTTTCAAGGACTTGATGCCTTACAGAGACCAAGCACTTCAAAGTCTGTTAGGAGCACATCAAAAGTAAAGGCCCAAGGCTAGTTAATTTGAACATTACTGTTTCCTGTGCTGCTATATTGATATACAGGGAAGCATGCTTTCTTAGCATTCAAGCATAATTTAAAACCACTCTGCACTAATAGTACATCATATTTTTATTCTGAATTTTCACATATTAGACACCAGAGTTTTCTTATATTATTTGGATATATTTTTATATCCTAGTTTTTATGTTAAAGCCATCTTTTGGATGGAAGCACAACTTTAGTCTAACTTTTATTTTGTAATTTTTGTAACCAAAATACAGTATTTTTACTTTTTATCTATTGATAATCTTTACCCTGTCTGGAGGCAGACTGCATTTTTCAGTTACTTCTCTGAAATCTGGGCATAGTGGGAGAGAATTTATTAAAAAAAAAAAAAAAAAAAAAAAAACAAAGAAATCAGATGAAAACTTCTTGTTTTTGATGTGAATCAGTGAATGAATTAAAATCTGGAAAAACTGAAAAAGAACTATGGGCATTAATATCATTTAGAGGTATTTAAATTCAAAAGATAAATGATTTAGGACATTTTTGGAAGGGGCAAAATATTCATAGATGGTCCTGATTCATTAGGAATAATATTTTTTTATGGAAACTAATTTCCTAATTTATTGCTGCTCAAGACTGTGTAGAAATATATTTTCAACCTATTAGGTTTCTTTATAAAAAGTTCATCAGTAATAAAAGAATGGTTAACATAAATGTGTTAAGAAACAAATGTTTTTTAAAGATTCAAGATAGTTTATATTTTTATAGTTTCCATTTAAGTATATCTAGTTTATGTTTTCATTTTTCTAAGCAGTGTATATAATGTTTTCATTTTTTGCAATTGGATTTGTGCTGACACAGCCAAACATTTCCCCTGTCCCTCCTATGACGAAAGTCATATTAATAATTCTAAGGTGAGAGGAAAACCATATGGCCAGGGAGCCAATTAAAGTTAGTTGGCACAATGAGATGGAATCCATGATGTTGAACTTCTAACAACCCCTCCAACCAACTAACATAACATGGTTTTAAGGAATTCTACTCTGTCTTCTGTCTGTTAGACAAATTCTGGGCCATCATACATTTCAGTTGATTAGAAGAGAATAAACACAGAGAATATATACAGAAAATCTAAAGAAAATACGAACTAATAAATCGTTGCAGCTATACAAATCTTTCAACTTTGTGGCACAGTTTTATCAGCGTTGGAAGGGATGAGACTCTTTGACTGACCTAAGAGTGCTTTATGAAGAAGCTGAGTTGGCAGTAGTGTATAGAAGGAAGGCAAGCACTTGGATGAGCAGAGAGAAGGAACACTTTGTCTTTAAAAAAATAAAACGATGCCCCTCATTGTGGCAAAAGCATTATAGAAGCCTAAGAGAATAGCAAATTCAACGATAAAGTTAAACATTTTGTGTAAAATATCAGAAGTTTATTCAGCTAGCTTAATCTTTTTTGTGCTAGGGACCCCTTTGGACATCTGCTGTGTAAGGACCTCATTTCAGAATATTTTTAAGTACATAAAATACACTACCCTCAATTACCAAAGCAACTATTTATATTGAGAATCAGTAACTAATATAAAACAAACTTTTGATCTGCTAATAGATGTGAATTTCTATTTAACACATTAAATAAAGACCTAACAGTATGTCTAATAACTACCTTGAGTTTGACGGAGTGATGAGCATAAGCAATGTTTAAAGATATTTGCAAGAATGGTCATATACTAAAAACATTTTTTTATTGGTGACAATGTCCCTAATACTCTTAAACTAATGTGTCTTGTTACTATAGTTGTTACCACATTTCAACTGAGGTTAGTAAAAACGAAGATGTATATATTTTTTTTCTTATCCAAGTTAACAGATCCCTGAGTTCTATTAGGGTAAGAACCTCTGAGCTAGACCACGAGGTTTGAATAAGAGAATGTCAAAGATGAAGACTCAAACTCAGGTTACTACAGAGATCTTAGTTTGTGGAAATACTAGACATGCATTGCTAGCAATATGAATTTGACTCCAGAGAACCTAGTTTGAATTTCTTAGCAGGGAGATACTTTATCAGAATTATATTTAATAAATTATTCTTTTCTCTTTGCAGTATAGTTTCACAGCAAGAATCCAGGTCAACAAGGGCTTAAGGTAGAGTTTCAGTTAAGAAACGTGTGGATTAACTGTGCTCACAATAATCATCAATTGCATGACTTAAAGATAATTTGGTGTTCTTTGAAAGTGAGTTTGGGAAGGGATGGGTGGTAACTTCGGAAGGCAAATGAGGTTATTACAGTTGGTAAAACATATGTTGTAATTGTCCTAAAGAGAGTAGAAGAGAATTACTGAAAGAAGAGAAGCCAAAAAATATCTCTTAATCTTTTCATAGAATATATTATGACATTATTAATGGCATTAGTGACAAATCTTATAATTGAACAATTGCTACATGTCTGTATTGATCCTTATTTTTAACAACTTTGTTGAGATACAATTCACATACCATACAATTTACCCATTTAAGGTGTTCAAATCAGTGTCTTTTAGCATATAAAAACTTATGCATTCATCACCACAGATTTAAAATATTCTCATTACCATAAAAAGAAATGTTAGCAATTTTTCCATCCCTCCCAGTCATAGGGAACCCTAACCTACCTTCTGTTTATATACTGTAGATTTGACTAGTCTAGGCATTTCATATATATTGCTCTGGCTAGGACTTTGGTACTATGTTAAATAGAAGTGGAAAAAGTGGGCGTCCTTGTCTTATTTCAGTTCTCAGGGGGAATGCTTCAACTTTTCCCCATTCAGTATAATGTTGGCTGTGGGTTTGTCATAGAAGGCTTCTATTACCTTGAGACATGTCTCTTTCTATGCTGATTGTATTGAAGGTTTTAATCCTAAAAGAATGCTGGTTTTGTCAAAGCCTTTCCTGTGTTTGTTGAGATGATTATATGATTTTTGTTTTTAATTCGGCTTATGTGAAATATTATATTTGTTGACTTGCGTATGTTAAACCATCCCACATCCCTGGTATAAAACCCACTTGATCATGGTGGATTATCTTTTTGATATCCTGTTGGATTCAGTTAGCTAGTACTTTATTGAAGATTTTTGCATCTGTGTCTATCAGGGATGTCGGTCTGTAGTTTTATGTTGTTGTTATGTCCTTTCTTGGTTTTGGTATTAGGGCGATACTGCCTTCACAGAATTATTTGGTAAGGATTTCCTCTTTATATGTTTTGTGATGGTTTCAGTAAGATTGGTACCAATTCATCTTTGAATGTCTGATGTAATTCAGCTGTGAATCTAACTAGTTCTAGATGTTTTTTGTTGGTAATTCTTAAATTACCATTTCAATCTCACTGTTTGTTATTGGTCTGTTCAGAGTTTCTGTTTCTTTCTGGTTTAATCTAGGAGGGTTGCATATTTCCAGGAATATATCCATCTCCTTTAGATTTTTCAGTTTGTGCACACAAAGGTTTTCACAGTAGACCTGAATGATCCTTTGTATTTCTGTGCTATTAGTTGTAGTATCTCCCATTCTGTTTCTAACTGAGCTTATTTAGATCTCTCTTTTCTTCTTTGTTAATCTCACTAATGGTCTCTCAATTTTGTTTACCTTTTTAAATAACCAAATTTTTGTTTCCTTTCTTTTGTATTGTGTTTGGTTGTTTCCATTTCACTTAGTTCTGCTCTGATCTTTGTGATTTCTTTGATTCTGCTGGGTTTGGGTTTGGTTTGTTCTTGTTTCTCTATTTGTGTTCTTTTGGACTTTTTGATGTAGGCATTCAGTGCTGTGAAGTTTCCTCTTAGCACTGCTTTTGCTGTATCCCAAAGGTTTTGATAAGTTGTGTCACTATTATCATTTAGTTCGAAATTTTTTTAACTTCAATATTGGTTTAATTATTGACCCAAAGATTATTTAAAATTAGATTAATTTCCATGTATTTGTATAGCTGTGAGGGTTCCTTTTGGAGTTAATTTCCAGTTTTATTCTACTGTGGTCTGAGAAGATACTTGTTATAATTTTGATTTTGTTAAATTTATTGAGACTTATTTTGTGACATATCCTATGGTCCATCTTGGAGAATATTCCAGACAAGAGAAAAAAAACAAAGGGCATTTAAATGGTAAAGAGGACGTCAAACTGTTGCTGTCCATTGATGATATGATTGCATGCCTGGAAAACCCTAAAAACTCATCCAAAAAGCCCTAGATATGATAAATGAATTCAGGAAAGTTTGAGGATACAAAATCAATGTATGCAAATCAGTAGCGCTGCTATATACCAACAGCAACCAAGCTAAGAATCAAATCAAAAACTCAAACTGTTTTACAACAGCTGCTCAAAAATAAAATGCTTAGGAATATACCTTACCAAAGATGTGAAAGAGCTCTACAAGGAAACTTACAAAACAATGCTGAAAGAAATCACCAACAACACAAACAAATGGAAAAAAATCCCATGCTCATGGATATGTAGATGAATATTGTGAAAATGACCATACTGCCAAAAGCAGCCTACAGATTCAATACAATCCTCATCAAAATACCAGTATTTTTCTTCATAGAACTAGAAAAAGAAACCCTAAAAGTTATATGGAACTAAAAGGAGCCTGCCTAGCCAAAGTAAGACTAAGGAAAAAGAACAATTCTGGAGGCATCACATTACCCAACTTCAAACTATACTACAAGTCTACAGTTACCAAAATAGCTGGTACTTTTATAAAAATAGGCCATAGACCAATGAAACAGAATAGAGAACCCAGAAGTAAAGCAAAATTCTTACAGCCAACTGATCTTCAACAAAGCAAACAAAAACATAAAGTGGGGAAAGGACAATTGTATTAGTCTATTCTCATGCTGCTAATAAAGACATACCTGAGACTGGGTAACTTAAAAAGAAAAGAGATTTAATTGACTCACAGTTCCACATGACTGGGGAGGCCTCACAACCATGGTGGAAGTAAAAGATGAGCAAAGTTAGTTATGTGTTACATGGTGGTTGGAGGCAAGAGAGACTGAAAGCCAAGTGAAAGGGGAAACTCCTTATAAAACCATCAGATCTCATGAGACATTCACTACCATGAGAACAGTATGGGAGAAACAACTACCATGATCCAATTATCTCCCACTAGGTTCCTCACACAGCATGTGGGAATTATGGGAGCTACAATTCAAGATGAGATTTGGATGGGGAGAGAACTAAACCATATCATTTTGCCCCTGATCACTTCCATATCTCAGGTCCTCACATTTCAAAACCAATCATGTCTTCCCAACAGTCCCCCAAAGTCTGAACTCACTTCAGCTTTAACTCAAATGTCCACAATCAAAAGTTTCATCTGAGACAAAGCAAGTCCCTTTCTATGTATGAACCTGTAAAAAGCAACTTAATTACTTCCTAGATACAATGGGGACATAGGAACTGGATAAATACACCCATTCCAAATGGAAGAAATTGGCCAAAATGAAGAGGGGCTAAAGGCCCCATGGAAGTCCAAAACCCAGTGGGGCAGTCAAATCTTAAAGTTCCAGAATGATCTCCTTTGACTCCATGTCTCACATCCAGGACATGCTGATGCAAGTGGTGAGTTTCTATGGTCTTGGGCAGCTCTGCCACTTTGGCTTTGCAGTATATAGCCTTCCTCCTGGCTGTTTTCACAGGCTGGTGTCGAGCGTCCACAGCTTTTCCAGGTACATAGTGCAAGCTGTCAGTGTATTTACCATTCTGGGGTCTGGAGGATGGTGGCTGATATAGTGTGGCTGTGTCCCCATTCAAATCTCAACTTGAATGGTATCTCCAAGAATTCCCAGGTGTTGTGGGAGGGACCTAGGGGGAGGTAATTGAATTATGGGGGGGGGCAGTCTTTAACTCATCCTATTCTTATGACAATAAGTCTCATGAGATCTGATGGGTTTATCAGGGGTTTCTGCTTTTGCTTCTTCCTCATTTTTTCTTGCTGCCACCATGAAAGAAGGGCCTTTTGCCTCCCGCCATGATTCTGAGGCCTCCCTAGACATGTGAAACTGTAAGTCCAATTAAACTCTTTCTTTTTCCCCGTCTTGGGTTTGACTTTATCAGCAGTGTGAAATGGACTAATATACAATGGCCCTCTTCTCACAGCTCCATTAGGCAGTGCCCCAGTGGTGACTCTGTTCGGGGGCATTCACCCCACATTCCCTATAGCACTGCATTAGCAGAGGTTTCCCATAAGGGCCCTCCCCCTGCAGCAAACTTCTGCCTCGACATCCAGGCATTTCCATACATCCTCTGAAATCTAGGTGGAGGTTCCCAAACCTCAATTCTTGACTTTTTTGTACCCACAGGGCCAACATCACATGGAAGCTGCCAAGGCTTGGGGCTTGCACGCTCTGAAGACATGCCCCAAACTGTACCTTGGTCTCTTTATCCAAGGCTAGAGAAGCTGAGACGCAGGGCACCAAGTCCCTAGGCTGCACATAGTAGAGGGTCCCTGGGCCCAGCCCATGAAACCGTTTTTTCCTTTTGGGCCTCCAGGCCTGTGATAGGAGAGGCTACCTCAAAGGTCTCTGACATGCCCTTAGACATTTTCCCTGTTGTCTTGGTGATTAATATTTGGCTCCTCATTACTTATGCAAATTTCTACAGCCAGCTTGAATTTCTCCTCAGAAAATGGGCTTTTTTTTTCTATCACATAGTCAGGCTGCAAATTTTCTGCTCTGTTTCCCTTTGAAAATTGAATGCATTTAACAGCACCCAAATCACCTCTTGAATGCTTTGCTGCTTCAAAATTTCTTCTACCAGATACCCTAAATCATCTCCCTCAAGTTCAAAGTTCCACAAACCTCTAGGACAGGGACAAATGCCACCAGTCTCTTTGCTAAAACATAGCAAGAGTCACTTTTACTCCATTTCCTGACACATTCCTAATTTCCATCTGAGAACAGGTCAGCCTGGACTTTGTTGTCCATATCACTATTAGCATTTTGGTCAAAGCCATTCAACAAGTTTCCAGGAAGTTCCAAACTTTCCCACATTTCTCTATCTTCTTCTGAGCCCTCCAAGCTGTTCCAACCTCTGCCTGTCACCTCCACATTTTTGGGTATCTTTACAGCAGCACCAGACTCCTGGTACCAGTTTACTATATTAATCTGTTCTCATGCTGCTAATAAAGACATACCTGAGACTAAGTATTTTATAAAGAAAAGAGGTTTAACTGACTCACAGTTCAACATGGCTGGAGAGGTCTCATGATCAGAGTGAAAGTGAAGGAGAAGCAAAGTCATATCTCACATGGTGGTGGACAAGAGAGAATGAGAGCCAAGTGAAAGGGGAAATCCCTTATACAACCATCAGATCTCATAAGACTTATTCACTACCAGGAGAACAGTATGGAGGAAACTGCCCCATGATTTAATTATCTGTCACAGGTTCCTCTCACAACACATGGGAATTATGGGAGCTTCAATTCAAGATGAGATTTGGGTGGGGACACAGCCAAACCATATCAACACACTATTCAATAAATAGTGCTAGAATAATTGTCAAGCCACATGTAGAATGATGAAAGTGGATCCTCATCTCTCACCTTAAACAAAAATTAACTCAAGATAAGTCAGAGATTTACATCTAAGATCTGAAACCATAAACATTCTAGAAGATAACATAGGGGAAAAAATCTCTTCTAGATATTGGCTTAGGCAAAGAATTTATGACCAAGAACCTAAAAGCAAATGCAACAAAACCAAAAATAAATAGATGAGACCTAATTAAACTAAAAAGCTTCTGGACAGCAAAAGAAATAATAGTGTTTAGACAACCCACAGGGTGGGGAAAAATATTCAGAAACTATGCTTCTGACAAAGGACTAATATTCAGAATCCACAAGAAACTCAAATCAGCAATTGAAAAAAAAATCCTATCAAAAACTGAGCTAAGGACATGAATAAACAATTCTCAAGAGAAAATGTACACACAGCCAACAAACATGATAAAATGCTCGACATCACTACTGTTGGTGGGAGTGTAAATTAGTTCAACCATTGTGGAAGACAGTGTGGCAATTCCTCAAGGACCTAGAAATAGAAATTCCATTTGACCCAGCAATCCCATTACTGGGTATATATCCAAAGGATTATAAATCATTCTATTATAAAGACATATGCACACGAATGTTCATTGCAGCACTGTTTACAATAGCAAAGACCTGGAACCAACCCAAATGCCCATCGAAGATAAACTGGACAGGGAAAATGTGGCACACATACACCATGGAATATTATGCAGCCATCAAAAAGGATGAGTTTGTGTCCTTTGTAGGAACATGGATGAACCTGGAAACCATCATTCTCAGCAAACTGACACAAGAACAGAAAATCAAGCACCACATGTTCTCCCTCATAGGTGGGTGTTGAACAATCATGGACACAGGGAGGGGAGCATCACACACTGGGGTCTGTTGGGGGGAAATAGGGGAGGGACAGCAGGGGGTGGGGAGTCGGGGAGAGATAGCATGAGGAGAAATGCCAGATATAGGTGATGGGGAGGAAGGCAGCAAATCACACTGCCATGTGTGTACCTATGCAACAATCTTGCATGTTCTTCACATGTACCCCCAAACCTAAAATGCAATTAAAAAAATAAAATAATAATTAGGAAAGTGAAAATTAAACCACAGTGAGATACCACCTTACTCCTATAAGAATGGCCACAATAAAACAGTCACAAAATATTAAATGTTGGCATGGATGTGGTGAAAAGGCAACACTTTCACACTGCTGTTGGGAATGTAAATGACTACAACCCCTATGGAGAACAGTATGGAGAGTCCTTAAAGAACTGAAAGTAGATCTACCATTCAATCCAGCATTCTCACTACTGAAGAAAAGAAGTCATTATATGAAAAAGACACTTGCACACACATTTATAGCAGCACAATTTACATTTGCAAAAATATGGAACCAGCCTAAATGTTCATCAGCTGAGTGGATAAAGAAAATGTAGTATATATACACCATGGGATACTACTCAGCCATAAAACAAAATGAAATAATGGCATTTGCAGCAACCTGAATGGAGTTGGAGACCATTTATTTTAAGTGAAGTAACTCAGGAATGGAAAACCAAATACGGTATATTCTCACTTATAAGTGGGAGCTAAGCTATCAGGACACAAAGACATAATAATGATATAACAGACTTTGGAAACTCAGGGGGAAGGATAGAAGAGGGTAAGGAATAAGAGACTACACACTGGATGCAGTGTATACTGCTCAGGTGATGAGTGCAGCAAAATCTCAGAAATCACTGCTAAAGAGCTTATCCATGTAACCAAAAACCATTTGTTCATCAAAAACAATTGAAATAAAATAAAAAATACAAAAAAATGAATAGAATTATGTAACGTGGTTCTTGTGACTGACTTCTTTCACTTAGCATGTTTTTAAGTTTCATTCACATTGTAGCATGTATCAGGAAGTCATTCTTTATTATGGCGGAATACTATTCTATATTTTGTTTATTCAGTCATCAGTTGATAAAGCTCTTCTTATGCATTGCCTTAGTCTACCATTTTCCTTGACTGCCAAGTAGAAGGTTGTTCGGCAGTTTTCTTTACCCTCAGTTTTTCTTTATAAAATATATGTTTGACTCTTCCTCAGACCTCAATGGCGCTGAGGACAAAGGTCATCATTCTCTGTATGGGTCGTGACTTTCAAAGCAAGTTTTCTCACCCCCAACCTGCCCCAGACCATCAATTGCTTTTGAGAAAATAAGTTCAAAAGCTTTCTTTTTCATGTTGTTAAGGTGATGTTTGGTATTTTGTTGTTATTCTTCATTTTCGTTTGTTCTCTGCTTTAAAACAATGTGCAGGTAAATAAGTGCTTGTTGTACACCCTGGAGAATCCTAACCTCATATAAAAAGAAAAAATACATATATCACATCAAGTACAGTCATTTTAAACTGTCAAGTAACAATTCTCATGGTAAGAAATGTATTATACCACTGGGTGAAGTAAGTTATAGTCCAGAAATGCTTTTAATAAGTGGAGTAGGAGGTTGATAACTTTGAATTATTGTTGTTTCTGTTATTCTGGATATTATGTGAAATGAAATTAAAATGCAGTCCTAAGGCTTTCACACAAGCACGTTCATAGGAGTAGGGGTCATTTTGATTAACATTCCAACATAGTCATCAATTAGTATTTACTAACCCTCTTATTTTTTTACAATCAGACATGGTATTAATTAAATAATTGTTCCGTCAATTAGTTTATGCTAATACTAACAAAAAGCTTCATCACACACAAAGCTCTTTCACATAAATTTTATATATTAATACTGTGAAGCAGGTAGTTATTATTCCCATTACATTGTTGCAGAAACTGAGTGTCAAAAGGTCCAAAGCCTCTAAGAGCAGTGAGGCCAGGATATCTGTTTAGAACTTCTGATTTTGTTTCCTTTTTCTGCCTAAGAGCCATGACAGAGCTAAACAAATGGACTCAGAAAAAGGACATATAATCTCTGATTGAAGCAACATCTCCTTGTTGACAGTACAGTTATCCCTTGAAAAACACAGGATTGAGCTTCATGGGTCCACATATATGTAGATATTTTTCAGCCAAACATGGATCGAAACTACAGAAACGCACATATAAGGAGAATTGACTGGGATACTGGAGTATTTGTGGACTTTGTTATGTATACGGGTCATGGAACCAATCCCCAGGTATACTGAAGAATAACTATTTACTTTCTAATGCCTTGAAATTTAGATGAAATTGGATTTAGTATTCATCTTGTGAAATGACCCTAAAATATATGCAAATTCCTGAATCCTTAGTTTCTCATATTATAATTTACACAATTACTTCAAATCTCCTGCCTTTTAACTTTTCTCATTACTCCTTCTTCATAACCTGATCCCTCTATTCTTTGACATACCTAGTAATAGATCTTCTCTCAAGCTTTCATCTTCCCCCAAACCCCTCACACAAGAAATTCGTATGAAACAGACTGTACTAATAATTTGGAGAGAAGGGTAGGACATTCATTCTGGCAACAAATAACTGAATATTATACATTAGACATCCTTTTTACCAAAAGTCTTTCAGTCTCTGAAATATGAGACTTTCCCACTGACCTCTTTCTCTGTAACCTCTAGCCTCTTTACTGTGCCTGTGCATTTATCACTCTGCTCTTTTTCCCTTCTAAATTTTATAAGCCATGACTTAGAGGCCTGCTTATCCCCACTTAAAACTGCTTCTTAATGTATTTTATTTTTTTAAAGAAAGAAAATTTTCTCTTTAAAAACTACTCAACCTTATATATGCTTTGTCTTGCTACATGTGTTATCTAATTCAATTATCATAACCCTAGGAAATAAGATATTATCTCAAATCTGTAGTGAGGTAATCCAGACACAGAGAGTTAAATAAATTATCTTAGTTCCCACAGCCAATCAGTGGTGGAGGATCTGAAATTCTTAAGTACGTGTGGAGAAAAGATGCTATTCTAACATCAGTAGAGTATCTTTATAAGCTTAGAAATTTCTGTAATTACTTCTATTTCAGGTGACATCTGCTGGTGGAAATTATTCAGTAATGTAGCTTTGTGGCTTTATTGAATCTGCTGGCAACATGATTTACTTAAATATGCAACCTGATGCTACCCTTTTATTTAGGCTGTAATTTACATGTGGTGGAAGTTAATATGATAACTAGTGGAAGTCAAAGTTTTCCCTTCAAATATAGAGTATTTTGTATGTTCATTGATTTTGTTTACATCAGAGTTTCTCCACTCTGGCACTACTGACATTCTGGGCTGAATAGTTCTTTCTTGTAGGGGCGTTATCTTGTGCATTATAACTGCAGCCCTAGCCTCTAACCACTAAATGCCAGAGGACCCTCACCCCCTAGTTGTGACAACCAGGAATGTTTCCAGATATTATCAAATGTATCCCCAGAGGTAAAACTGTCCTGAGCTGAGATCCATTGCATTATATCACAAACTCACCTAAGCTTAATATTAAAACATAACAAAAACAAAAATTACATGAAGACTGCCTACAAATCTGATAGTGTTTGTAATGAACACCTGTCATTTGCCTGCCTCTAAGCAATTACAGAAATAGCCATTCATTCTTTAGGCTAATTGAAGGTGCTAATGTATTATAGAAAAAAATAGAGCAAGAATGTATTACACATTGCTGGAATTAAGCTTAACATACTTGACTTAATTAAGACAATTAAATTATATGTTCAGCTCTCATTTATTTGGGGGATGATTAGTCTATTTTCCTTTCTTTTTCTATGGGTGCACACTGGATCTATGGCCTGTCTTTAGCTTTTCTCATTACTGGAAATTGAAATCAGTCCACAAATAGGTACCTAGTGCTTTCCGTGTATTTTAAGCTCTAAGATTTCAAAACGTAATGCACAGAAAGATTATGGAATCATGATGCTGGGGAAGAATGTTGTGAATTCCTTTCAGAATCCTATTTATTGCCAGATAAATAGTCGACCCATCTATAATAGGTTTAGTATGTTTTATTTTCCTTAAGTGTCTCCAAGGACAGAATTGCTGCAGTAGAAGTTGCTCATTCCAGACTTTCATTCTGATGGTTCAGATGATTCTCTACATCTAAATATTCAAATTCCTTAAATTTCAGTCTGTTTCCTCATACAGGTTTTTTTTTGTGAATAGGTTTGTATGCCCTATGACTTCAGAATTAGAAACCATTCTGAAGTTGAGATGCCTTGATCAGTATGTTGAGTCTTTTTTTTGCATAAATGAAATTTTCAGTTTTGGATACCTTACTTACGTTTTTGATTCACAACCAAGAATAACTATAATGGCTTCAGTTCATATGCAATACATATTATAATCTGTCATAATTTAGTATAATGGAAAATTGTGTCAAGTGTATTTATAGCAATTATGACCAGAAAGGAAATCAGATTTGCCAAATTGAAGGAAAAGCTTCACTCATGTAGCTTCAACTTCAATGAACCTTTTTCATCTCGCATTGTTTTATTCCATCTGGATAACTAGTACTTTTGAGCACCCTGTAAGAATTATTGCTATGATGATATCAAAGAAAAGTGACTTCTTTGAATGAGAAGCTTGGTTCTAACTAAAATATTCTAAGAACATGATAGTCATAGAAACTATGAATACAAAAAGTTTAGGGAAAAAAGCCCTCATACATATACATGTGTAATGAGACCTACTAAGCAAGATACATAGTCAACTGGGAGTAAAACAAACTAAAATAGGGCAGTTTCTCATAGGCTTTATTCAATGACCAAAGAATGATTTTCAAACATCCCGATTAATACTGTGAAGGGTTAACACATCATTCAGGGGGCAAGAGTTTAGATCCAGAGAGACTATATCTATTCAGATTTGAAAGCAATCTTAAACTGATAACTGATAAGGCAATGACACACTACCATTCTTTAATTCAAGAACAAAATTGCATCCCACAATGAGGTCATCTCTTTCCTTTCTATAGTGCTTAAGAAAGACATATATAAATGACAAACAAGAAGTACAGGTTTAGGGGAGATATCTAAGTTTACAGTCTGTCCCTGGGAATAGGATGGCTTTTCCCCCTAGGTAGCCCCTAGCAGCCTCATCAATTTCTACTTTTTTACCTGGGTGACAGCACCCCCCTTCTAAAATGACCCTGCAAGACAAGTCTAATAGTATCCCCAATCTATTAAGAAAACAGATCCACAGATGAACCCCATCTCCCAGAGGAAAATACATCCTCTCTGGTGACAGCACAGCTCCACTACCAGAATGCTGAAAGTTCCTTTTGAATCTAGCAACTGCAGAAGCCCTTATGAGAGAATATGTAATGTAAAAGCCACAGACTCCAACCTACAAAATCATAAAGGTATAGTCAAACAGATTAGAGAAGGAAGGAGATAAGAGTTCTTGTCTAGACAGGACCTTTGTTATAACACCTGATTTCCTTTAATTGTCAATCAAGTTGTCCTGAATGTTCCAACCAAGATTGCTGGAACTAAGCACAGTGATTATAATTAGGTTATTGCCAGCCATTCTATTTCTGCCTGCCAGTAATAAATCTCTAAGCTGATTCTACTTATCATGAAAGTCCTTATGGCACAAAACCACAGGTTAGCGAAAAACTCATAAGGATAAACAAACCCGGGAGGTTGTGAGTTGCCCTGGAAACTCAGATTCCTCCATTATTTATAGGGCCTTATAAAAAGATAAACAAAGGTGTGGATGTGCTATAATTGATCCCTTAATGCTTAGCATCTTCCAAGGTTGGTATGTATATAGTGGAGCCAAAAACCAGAAGATTGATTGCTTCCCAAAATGATGAGTTTCAGGACTTATGACTCAGCTCATTCTAGAGCATAAATGGGCATATGTTACCTGAAGTAAAATTTAAAAGTGCGTTCAATTTACCATGATACATCTTTCAATTATTCATGACAATGTCAGGAGTGATAAAAGAGCTAAATAAAACTATAAATAACTCTTTAAACCTCATTCTAGCCAACTGTTTCAAATCTTCTCTCATACAAACAACTTTAGCAATTTAGTAAAGTTCCAATTAAAATGATATGAATGTTCCTTTATATTTCTTCCTGATGAATATGGTGGGAAGAGGACACAATGACAATTATATTAATATAGTAATATATTTGTAAAAGTAAAGATAAATAATGCACAGAAGCAGAATATATAAATTACCACATTTTAGATTATCATTTGTTCCCTTTGTAATAGATCTAATAGCCTCTAGTAACTGTTGGGCTTAGATAGATTAATAGAAACAGAACTTAGTAAGGTGTTCAGAAAACAATTTTCTAGTACTCTTTAGAAATCTTTGATTTGAAATCTAACATATTAAAAACTGAAACTAAACTAAGTATTAAAACAATCATGAATAAATGCTAAGGAATCTCTTCTGTTTTTTTTAAAGAAATAGATATCACGGTAATCAATGATGCTCAGCAGTAAACTCATTAAAATGCATTTCTAAAGTTAGCAGCATACTATAATATATAAAAACCTCCAAACTGAGATGTTTCTAAATTTGGTATGTCTCTGGCAAAAGCATGCTGTATATTCAGCCTACCTGACTTTTTCCCTATTTGTTTTACCTTCTTCCCCACCTAAATAATGACATAAAAGTTCACCTACTTACTATGAAAATGGAGTCAGTGTAAAACACATCTCAGAGGTAGTCACAGAATGAAAAAGAAAAAAACACAACTCCTTAAGGGAGTATAAAACTAAAGGAATTGCCTCATAACTACCTTAATACTTTAAAGGATGAAAGGAAGTTGATTAGGTGGGATTAGGGGTCACTGGGTGTATGCAGTAAGCTTTTATTATTCTTAGCTTTCTTAAGTGAACCACACATTTGTACTTGGAAATCATTTGTAAATGTGTAATCACTTCTAATTTTGCTCCAAGACTGGTAAGTGGCCTAGTAAATTAGCTTAACCAGTTTTACATGTCAAACCAATAACTCACTTTTCTAGACTCTTGGAAAATTGGAATACTTCTAAATGTCTCTGTAGGAGCCCTCATTAATGCCAAGTGTGTACCTAACTTTTTAGCACCCAGTCAGCCCTGCCTCCCTGAATTAGCCATTCCCCATTCACATAACAGGTTTGAGAAAGAATATCAAATTATGACTCAGGTAACAAAGTACAGACACTGCGTTTCACTTATCATTTATGTCTTTCTGTTCACTTTAAAAATGCAGTACTTTTTGGATCATTGTCATCTGTTGTATGACATCACATCCCTTACTTTCTTGACTATTGTGAGTATATTGAATTTCCAGTGTTTAACTTAGCCTGGAAAAGATGTTTTATGTCAAGATTGTATTTCTCAAATACAATCCGGCTAAGTGATTTTTTAGCTATTCCAATTAATGTGAAATAAAGCCTTTTGTTACCAGCACTGATTATTCATGTATATGAATAATTTATATACATATATGTATAATTTATACCTACCTTATAAGTTAAACAAGAGGAAATTAGGCAAATATAAGGTAAGATCAAGAAAATAAGTTTTATAAGAAAATAAGTTTGTATAAGTCTCTAAAGTTTAAAATTTGTGCACAAGCTCACTTTGGCGACTTATACAATTCTGGCTGTAACGTTATATAAGAATAGGAATCATTAGTTAGAAAATTAATTGTCCATAAGTTGAAACAGATCAGTGTGATACGAGCATGTTTTTCAGGAAAGAAGTGGCAGTACAACTGAGTATGGCAGTCGTGGCAGTGAAAGGACATTGACTCTTTCCTGTGGGGGGAATATCTGAGCTTTATAAATTAGTTCTGATGTAATGGGTCCATAGATTTCCTTTAAGAAACCACTGAGCTAAAACAATAGTCCTATGTTCCTCCACATTTAAAAAAAATTCCACCTAGGAGCGGTGGCTCACACTTGTAATCCCAGCATTTTGGGAGGCCAAGGCAGGTGGATCACAAGGTCAGCAGTTCAAGACCAGCTGGGGCAAGATGGCGAAACCCTGTCTCTAAAAAATATAAAAATTAGCTGGGTGCAATAGCAGGCACCTGTAATCCCAGTTACTCAGGAGGCTGAGGCAGGAGAATCGTTTGAACCCAGGGAGCGGAGGTTGCAATGAGCCAAGATCGCGCCAGTGCACTCCAGCCTGGGGGTCAGAGTGAGACTCCATCTCAAGTCTGTAAATAAATAAATAAAAATAGGACAGGGGGGTGCCAAGATGGCCAAGAGAAGCCAGCGCCTGAATGCAGCTCCCAGCAAATGAGACTCAGAGGGCTGGAGGACTTCACAGTTCCAAAGGAGGTGCCGGGTTATTTTTTGTGGGACTGATAGGGCACTGGAATTGGGCCCAGGGAAAAAAACCACAAGGCGAGAGCCACCCGGGGGGCACAAATCAAGACCAGGGAGGCCCGTCCTCACCTGAAACGTACAGTTGGCTTGGAAGGTCGGGGGACTTAACCCCCTCGGTGCTCCATTTCAGATCCTGTGCTTACCTCATCCTTCCTGCGACCCATGGTCCATGGGGGCCCTGCCAGACGGTGGGGTGTCATGGGTAGTCAATGGAAATCTGAGCAGCGGCTACAGCAGGGCTCAGCAAGTTGTCGAAGAGACCTGGGCAGGAGTTTGGACTAATGCCTGCAGGATAGACCCTCCCACAGAGGGAGGCAGAGTTGAAAGCAGGGAAACAGACCATAAGGCCTGGCAGGCCTCACCTCCACAGAACTCAGACTGAAGCCCTTGCTTGAGAGCTTAGCAGCAAATACACCAGCTTGACCCCAACCAGGAAGATTGAACTCTGGGAGAGAGGCCATTGGGAAGGTGGGGCCAATCTCATCTGCAAACAATCTGGAGGGAAGGACTGCCCACCTAGCAACCTGACTGAACCTGAGAGAGCCCAGCAGCGCCCTCTACAGGCAAAAAAGATACAGTTCCAACATCAATAGAAAAAAAGTCCACTCGAGACTCCTCCTGAAAGTTGCCACCAACTTCAAAGATTAAAAGGAGATAAATCCACAAAGATGGGGAAAAAAACAGCACAAAAAGGATGAAACCACCAAAGAACAGAACACCTCTTCTCCTCCCAGGAATCACAACTCCTCACCAACAAGGGAACAAAAAAAGAGAATGAAGCTGATGAATTGACAGAAGCAGGCTTCAGGAGGTGGGTAATAAACTTCTCTGAGTTAAAAGACCATGTTCTAACCCAATGCAAAGAAACTAAGAACCTTGAAAAAAAGGTTGGACGAAATGCTAACTAGAATAACCAGCTTAGAGAAGAACACAAATGACTTGATGGAGGTGAAAAACACAGCACAAGAACTTCACAAGGCATACACAAATTTCAGCAGCCTAATCTAACAAGCAGAAGAAAGGACATCAGAGATAGAAGATCAAATCAATGAAATAAGAGTGAAAAGAAATGAACAAAGCCTCCAAGAACTATGGGATTATGTGAAAAAACCTAATCTACTCATGATTGGTATAGCTGAATGTGACAGGGAGAATGAATCCAAGTTGGAAAACACTCTTCAAGATATTATCCAAGAGAACTTTCCCAACATAACAAGGCAGGCCAACATTCAAATCCAGGAAATATAGAGACCCCACAAAGATATTCCTCAAGAAGAGCAACCCTAAGGCACATAAGTGTCAGACTTACCAGGGTTGAAATTAAGGAAAAAATCCTAAGGGCAGCCAGAGGGAAAGGTCAAATCACCCACAAAGGAAAGACCATCAGACTCACAGCAAATCTCTTGGCAGAAACCCAACAAACTAGAAGGGAGTGGGAACCAATATTCAACATCTTTAAAGAAAAGAACTTTTGACCCAGAATTTCATATCCAACCAAACTAAGCTTCATCATTGAAAGAGAAATAAAATCCTTTATGGACAATTACTGAGAGATTTTGTCGCTACAGGACCTGCCTTACAGGAGCTACTGAAGGAAATACTAAACAGGGAAAGGAATAACCAGTACCAGCCACTGCAAAAATGCACCAAATGCCAAAGAATAACAATGCAACGAAGGAGCCACATCAATTAACAGGCAAAACAACCAGAAAGTAACAAAATGGCAGGATCAAATTCAAATGTAACAATATTAATGTTTAAGGTAAATGGCCTAAATGCCCCAATCAAAAGACACGCAAACTGGATACAAAGTCAAGACCCATTGGTGTGCTGTATTCAGGAGACCCATCTCACAAGCAAAGACTCACACAGACTCAAAATAAAGGGATGGAAGAAGATTTACCAAGTAAATGGAGAGCAAAAAAAAAATCAGGGATAGCAATCCTAGTCTCTGATAAAACAGACTTTAAACCAACAAAGATCAAAAGACACAAGGGCATTATATAATGGTAAAAGTATCAATGCAACAAGAAAGCTAACCATCCTAAATATTTATGCAACCAATGCAAGAGTACCCAGATACATAAAGTAAATTCTTAAAGATCCACAAAGAGGGTGATAGATCCAAGATGGCCATTTAGGAACAGCTCAGGATTGTAGCTCCCAGTGAAAGCGCAGAGGGTGAGTGGATGCCACATTTTTATTGCCCACAGACCAGGAGATTCCCAGGCAGAGGAGCCCCACGGGTAGCCAGCATGGCTGTTTTGGTCGGCGTGGCTGCTTTGCCCACGCCCTAGCGCAGTGGTTCTCCATACAAAATACACTGGTCCGGGTGCCCTTTTAGCTGGTGAATGGAGCCCCAGGAAGTCTCTCATTCATCTGATTAAAAAGGGGACTGAATAGGGAGCCAGGCCAGGAGATGCCTGGGCAAAAAAAAAGCACCATGAATCTCAGTGCTGCTGTTTAAGCCAGCACAGTGAGTTGCCCCACGGGAAATCACACAGATTCCAGTGCCTTTTCAACAGGCGACTAGAACACCTGGGAGAGAGTTGACTGTTCAACTAAAAAAAAAGGCTCTGAGGAAGGGAGCCAGGTGATCAGGCTCGGCTGGTCTCACCTCCACAAAAGAACAGCAGTCAGAAACTCTGGATTGAGAGTTTCACAGCAAGCGCAGCTGAACCTGGGACGGTCCAACTCTGTGGGGGAGGGGCGTCCGCCATTACCTAGACACTCCACCACTATGGAGGTAGTCCACCATCACTGAGGCAGCCTGCCATTGCCAAGGCAACCTACTGTTGCCAAGGCAACCTGCCATTACAGAGAGAGTCCGCCAATACAGAGGTGGGCCACCATTGCCGAGGCAGTTCTAACTACACCCATATAAACAGGACTGTAGGGAAGTTCACATGGCAGCTGGGCGGAGCCCACAGCAGCTCAGCAAAGCCTTTGCAGGCAGACAGTGAGTAGGCTGCCACCTTGCTGGGCAAAGCAGCTCTGATAAAAAAAAAAGGCAGCAGCACAATGGAAACTCATAAACAAAGCCCTAACTCCCTGGGACAGAGCACCTGGGAAAAAAAGGAGGTTTATGAGTTCTGCTGTAGCAGACCTAAATGTACCTGCCCAGCAACTCAGAATGAACAACGGAGCTCACAGCTCAGCACTTGAGCTCCTATAAAGGACAGGCTGCCTCCTCAAGCAGCTCCCTGACCCCCGTATATCCAAAGAGTCACCTCATAAAGGAGAGATCAGACTGCCATTTGGCAGGTATCCTTCTGGGACAAAGATAGCAGAAGAAGAAACTGGCAGCAACCCTTATTGTTCTGCAGCTGCTGCAGGTGATCCCCAGGTAAGCAGGGCCTGGAGTGGACCTCAGCAGTCCTACAACAGAGGGGCCAGACTGTTAGAAGGAAAACTAAGAAACAGAAATAACTTCATCAACAAACAGAACATACACTCAGAGACCCAATCTGAAAGTCACCAACTACAAAGACGACAGGTGGATAAATCCACAAAGATGGGCAGAAACCAGCACAAAAAGGATGAAAACACCCGAAACCAGAACACCTCTCCTCCTACAAGGGATCACAACTCCTCACCAGCAAGGGAACAAGGCTAGACGGAGAATGAGTGTGATGAAATGACAGAATCAGGCTTCAGAAGGTGGTTAGTAAGAAAATTCTGTGAGCTAAAAGAACACCTTCTAACCCAATGCAAAGAAACTAAGAACGTTGAAAAAAGATTTGATGAAATGCTAACGAGAATGGACAACTTAGAGAGGAATATAAGTGAATTGATGGAGCTGAAAAACACAAGAACTTTGCGAAGCATGCACAATTTTCAACAGCCGAATTGACCAAGCAGAAGGGATATCAGAGGTCGAAGATCAACTCAACTCAATGCAATAAAACAAGAAGGCAAGATTAGAGAAAAAAGGGTAAAAAGGAATGAACAAAGTCTTCAAGAAATGTAGGACTATGTGAAAAGACCTAATCTATGTTTGATAGGTGTACCTGAATGCAACAAAGAGAATGAATGAATGAATCCAAGCTGGAAAATACTCTTCAGGATATTATCCAGGAAAACTTCCCCAACCTAGCAAGGCAGGCCAATATTCAAGTCCAGGAAATACAGAGAACACCACAAAGATATTCGTCAAGAAGAGCAACCCCAAGGCACATAATCGTCAGATTCAGCAGGGTTGAAATGAAGGAGAAAATACTAAGGGCAGCCAGAGAGAAAGGTCGGGTTACCCACAAAGGGAAGCCCATCAGACTTACAGCAGATCTCTCAGCAGAAACCCTACAAGCCAGAAGAGAGTGGGGGCCAATATTCAACATCCTTAAAGAAATTTCAACCTAGAATTTCATATCCAGCCAAACTAAGCTTCACAAGTGAAGGAAAAATAAAATCCTTTGCGAACAAGCAAGTACTCAGAGATTTTGTCACCACCAGACCTGCTTTACAAGAGCTCCTGAAAGAGGCTCTACACATAGAAAGGAACAGCCAGTACCAGCCACTCCAAAAACATACCAAATGGTAAAGAGCATCAACACAATGAAGAATCCGCATCAACTCATGGGCAAAACGGACAGCTAGCACCAAAATGGCAGTATCAAATTCACACATAACAATATTAACCACGAATGTAAATGGACTAAATGCCCCAATCAAAAGACACACACTGGCAAATTGGATAAAAAGCCAAAACCCATCAGTGTGCTGTATCCAGGAAACCCATCTCACATGCAAGGATACACAAAGGCTCAAAATAAAGGGATGGAGGAAGATTTACCAAGCAAATGGAGAGCAAAAAATAGCAGGAGTTGCAATTCTCATCTCTGATAAAACAGACTTTAAAGCAACAAAGATCAAAAGAGACTAAGGAGGACATTACATAATGGTAAAAGGATCAATGCAACAAGAAGAGCTAACGATCCTAAATATATACTCACCCAATACAGGAGCACCCAGATACATAAGGCAAGTTCTTAATGACTTACAAAGAGGCTTAGATTCCCACACAATAATAGTGGGAGACTTTAACACCCCATTGTCAATATTAGACAGATCAACCAGACAGAAAATTAACAAGGATATCCAGGACTTGAACTCAGATCTGAACCAAGCAAAGCTAACAGACGTTTACAGAACTCTCCACCCCAAATCCACAGAATATACATTCTTCTCAGCACCACATCACACCTACTCTAAAATTGACCACATAATTGGAAGTAAATCACTCCTCAGCAAATGCAAAAGAATGGAAATCATAACAAACAGTCTCTCAGACCACAGTGCAGTCAAGTCAGAACTCAGAATTCGAAAACTAACTCAGAAACGCACAGCTTCATGGAAACTGAACAACTCGCTCTTGAATATTGACTGGATAAACAATGAAATGAAGGCAGAAATAAAGATGTTCTTCGAAACCAACGAGAATGAAGGCACAACATATCAGAATCTCTGGGACACATTTAAAGCAGTCTCTAGAGGAAAATATAGAGCAATAAGTGCCCACATGAGAAGCAAGGAGAGATCTAAAATTGACACCCTATCGTGAAAATGGAAAAAGCTAGAGCAAGATTAAAAAAAACTCAAAACCTAGCAGAAGACAAGAAATAACTAATATCAGAGCAGAACTGAAGGAGCTAGAGACACAAAAAACTCTTCAAAAAATCAATAAATCCAGGAGCTGGTTTTTTGAAAAGATCAACAAAATAGACCACTAGCCAGATTAATAAAAAAGAGAAGAGAGAATAAGCAAATTGATGCAATGTAAAATGATAAAGGGGATATGATCACAGATTCCACAGAAATTCAAGCCATCATCAGAGATTACTACAAACAACTCTATGCACATGAACTAGTAAACCTGGAAGAAATGGATAAATTCCTGGACACTTGCTTCCTCCGAAGCCTAAACCAGGAAGAAGCCGAAACCCTGAACAGACCCATAACAAGGTCTGAATTTGAGGCAGCAATTAAGAGCTTACCACCCAAAAAAAGCCCAGGTCCAGACGGGGTCACAGCCGAATTCTACCAGGCATACAAAGAGGAGCTGGTACCATTCCTTCTGAAACTATTCCAAACAATACAAAAAGAGGGAACCCTTCCCAAATCATTTTATGAGACAAACATCATCCTGATTCCAAAACCCGGCAGAGACTCAACAAGAAAAGAAAACTTCAGGCCAACATCCATGATGAACATAGATGCAAAAATCTTCAATAAAATACTGGCAAGCCGATTGCAACAGTACATCAAAAAGCTTATCCACCATGATCAAGTAGGCTTCATCCTGGGTATGCAAGGCTGGTTCAACATACACAAGTCTATAAACGTAATTCACCACATAAACATAACCAAAGAAAAAAAAACACATGATTATCTCAATTGATGCAGAGAAGGCCTTTGACAAAATTCAACATCCCTTTATGTTAAAAACCCTCAATAAACTAGATGTTGACGGAATGTATCTCAAAATAGTAAAAGCTATTTATGACAAACCGACAGCCAATATCATACTGAATGGGCAAAAACTGGAAGCATTCCCTTTGAAATCTGGCACTAGACAAGGATGCCCTCTCTCACCACTCCTATTCAATATAATACTGGAAGTTCTAGCCAGAGCAATCAGGCAAGAAAAAGAAAATAAAGGGTATTCAAACAGGAAAGGAGGAAGTCAAATTGTCTCTATTTTCAGATGACATGATGGTATATCTAGAAGACCCCATCGTCTCAGCTCAAAATCTCCTGAAACTGATAAGCAGCTTCAGCAAAGTCTCAGGATACAAAATCAATGTGCAAAAATCACAAGCATTCCTATACACCAATAACAGACAAACAGAGAGCCAAATCAAGAATGAACTGCCATTCACAATTGTTACAAAGAGAATAAAATACCTAGGAACACAACTAACAAAGAACGTAAAGGACCTCTTCAAGGAGAACTACAAACCACTGCTCAAGGAAATAAGAGAGGACACAAACAGATGGAGAAACATTCCATGCTCATGGTTAGGAAGAATCAATATTGTGAAAATGGCCATACTACCCAAAGTAATTTACAGATTCAATGCTATCCCCATCAAGCTACCAATGACCTTCTTCACAGAACTGGAAAAAAACACCTTAATCTTCATTTGGAACCAAGAGAGAGCCCACATAGCCAAGTCAATTCTAAGCAAAAAGAACAAAGCGGGAGGCATCACACTACCGGACTTTAAACTATACTACAAGGCTACAGTAATCAAAACAGCATGGTACTGGTACCAAAACAGAAATATAGACCAATGGAACAGAATAGAGGCCTTGGAGGCAAGACAGCATATCTGCAACCATCTGATCTTTGACAAGCCTGACAAAAACAAGCAATGGGGACAGGATTCCCTGTTTAATAAATGGTGTTGGGAAAACTGGCTAGCCAAGTGCAGAAAGCAGAAACTGGACCCCTTCCTGACACCTTACACTAAAATTAACTCCGATGGATTAAAGACTTAAAACCTAACACCATAAAAACTCTAGAAGAAAACCTAGGCAAATCCATTCAGGGCATCAGCATAGGCAAGGAATTCATGACCAAAACAGCAAACGCATTGGCAACAAAAGCCAAAATAGACAAATGGGACCTAATCAAACTCCACAGCTTCTACACGGCAAAAGAAACAGTCATTAAAGTGAATCGGCAACCAACAGAATGGGAAAATTTTTTGCAGTTTACCCATCTAACAAAGGGCTGATATCCAGAATTTACAAAGAACTAAGACAGATTTACAAGAAAAAAACAAGCCCATTCAAAAGTGGGCAAAGGATATGAACAGGTACTTTAGAAAAGAAGACATACATGAGGCCAACAAACATATGAAAAAATGCTCATCATCACTGGTCATTAGAGAAATGCAAATCAAAACTACATTGAGATACCATCTCACGCCAGTTAGAATGGTGATCATTAAAAAATCTGGAGACAACAGATGCTGGAGAGGATGTGGAGAAATCCAACCCTTTTACACTGTTGATGGGAGTGTAAATTAGTTCAACCATTGTGGAAGACAGTGTGGCAATTCCTCAAGGACCTAGACATAGAAATTCCATTTGACCCAGCAATCCCATTACTGGGTATATATCCAAAGGATTATAAATCGTTCTACTATAAGGACATATGCACACGAATGTTCATTGCAGCACTGTTTACAATAGCAAAGACCTGGAACCAACCCAAATGCCAATCGATGATAGACTGGACAGGGAAAATGTGGCACATATACACCATGGAATATTATGCAGCCATCAAAAAGGATGAGTTTGTGTCCTTTGTACGGACATGGATGAACCTGGAAACCATCATTCTCAGCAAACTGACACAAGAGCAGAAAATCAAACGCTGCATTTTCTCACTCATAGGCAGGTGTTGAACAATGAGAACACATGGACACAGGGAGGGGAGCACTACACACTGGGGTCTGTTGGGGGGAAATAGGGGAGGGACAGCAGAGGGTGGGGAGTTGGGGAGAGAGAGCATGAGGAGAAATGCCAGATATAGGTAATGGGGAGGAAGGCAGCAAATCACACTTCCATGTGTGTACCTATGCAACAATCTTGCATGTTCTTCACATGTACCCCAAAACCTAAAATGTAATCAAAACAAAACAAAAAAAAGATCTACAAAGAGATTAGACTCCTTCACAATAATAGTGGGAGACTTTAACACTCCACTGACAATACTGGATGGATCAACGAGACAGAGTCAACAAGGATATCCAAGACTTGAATGCAGAGTTGGACCAAGCAGACCTAATAGACATTTACAGGGTACTCCACCCCAAATTCACAGAATACACGTTCTTCTCAGCATCACATTGCACTTACTCCAAAATTGACCACATAATTGGAAGTAAATGACTCCTCAGCAAATGCAAAAGAATGGAAATCAGAACAACAGTCTCTCAAAACACAGCACAATCAAACTGGAATTCAGGATTAAGAAATGCACTGAAAACCGCACAATCACTTCAAAACAGAAGAACTGGCTCTTGAATGTTGACTGGATAAACAATGAAATGAAGGCAGAAATAAAAATGCTCTTTGAAACCAAAGAGAATGAAGACACAACATACCATATCCTATGGGACACATTAAAAGCTATGTATGGAGGGAAATTTATAGCAATAAATGCCCATATGAGAAACAAGGAAAGATATAAAATTGACACCCTATCATCAAAATTGAAAGAGCTAGAGGAGCAAGATCAAAAAAACTCAACAGCAAGCAGAAGACAAGAAATAACTAAGATCGGAGCAGAACTGAAGGAGATAGAAACACACACACACACACACACACACACACACACACACACACACAAAGAACCCTTCAAAAAATCAATAAATCCAGGAGCTGGTTTTTTGAAAAGATCAACAAAACAGGCAGACTGTTAGCTAGACTAATAAAAAAGAAAAGAGAGAAGAATCAAATAGATGCAATAAAAAATGATAAAGGGGATGTCACCACTGATTCCACAGAAATGCAAACTACCATCAGAGATTACTACAAATAGCTCTACGCACTTAAACCAGTAAATCTGGAAGAAATGGATAAATTCCTTGACACTTGCACACTCCCAAGACTAAGCCAAGAAGAAGTTGAAATCCTGAATAGACCAATAACAAGGACTGAAGTTGAGGCAGCAATTAATAGCCTAACCGACCAAAAAAAAATTCCAGGTCCAGATGGGTTCACAGCAGAATTCTACCAGACATACAAAGAGGAGCTAGTGCCATTCCTGTTGAAACTATTCCAAACAATACAAAAAGAGGGAATGCTGCCTAACTCTTTCTGGGAGACCAACATCATCCTGATAACAAAATCTAGCAGAGATACAACTAAAGAGGGAAACTATAGGCCAATATCCATGATGAACATTGATGCAAAAATCTTCAATAAAATACTGGCAAACTGAATCCAACAGCACATCAAAAAGCTTATCCACCACAATCCAGTAGGCTTCATACCAGGCATGCAAGGCTGGTTCAACATACGCAAATCTATAAACATAATTCACCACATAAACAGAACCAATCACAAAAACCACATGATTATCTCAATAGATGCAGAGAAGGCCTTCAACAAAATTCAACAGCCCTTTATGCTAAAAATTTTAATAAACTAGCTATCAAAGGAACTAATCTCAAAACAACAAAAGCTATTTACAACAAACCCACAGCCAATATCATACTGAATGGGCAAAAATTAGAGAAGCATTCCCTTTAAAAACTGGCACTATATGAGGATGCCCTATCTCACCACTCCTATTTGATATAGTATTGGAAGTTCTAGCCAAAGCAATTAGGCAAGAAAAAGAAATAAAGGGCATTCAATTAGGAAAAGAAGAAGTCAAATTGTCCCTATTTGCAGACGACATGATTGTATATTTAGAAGACCCCATCATCTCAGCCCAAAACCTCCTTATGCTGATAAGCAACTTCGGCAAAGTCTCAGGATAGCAAATCAATGTGCAGAAATCACAAGCATTCCTATACATCAATAACAGACAAACAGAGAGCCAAATCATGAGTGAACTCCCATTTACAATTGCTACAAAGAGAATAAAATACCTAGGAATACAACTAACAAAGGAGGTAAAAGGTCTCTTTAAAGAGAACTACAAACCACTGGTCAAGGAAATAAGAAAGGACACAAACAGATGGAAAATCATTCCATGCTCATGGTTAGGAAGAATCAATATTGTGAAAATGGCCATATTGCCAAAAGTAATTTATACATTCAATGCTATCCCCATCAAGCTACCAATGACCTTCTTCAAAGAACTGGAAAAAAAACACTTTAAACTTCATATGAAACCATAAGAGAGCCTGCATAGTCAAGACAATCCTAAGCAAAAAGAACAAAGCTGGAGGCATCACACTACCTGACTTCAAACTATACTACAAGGCTACAGTAATCAAAACAGCATGATATTGGTACCAAAACAGAAATATAGACCCATGGGACAGAACAGAGGCCTCAGAAGAAATGCCACACATCTACAACCATCTGATCTTTGACAAACTGGACAAAAACAAGCAATGGGGAAAGGATTCCCTGTTTAATAAATGGTGTTGGGAAAACTGGCTAGCCATATGCAGGAAGCTGAAACTAGACCCCTTCCTTATACCTTATACAAAAATTAACTCCAGATGGATTAAAGATTTAAACATAACACCTAACACCATAAAAACCCTAGAAGAAAATCTAGGCAAAACCATTCAGGACATAGGCATAGGCAAGGACTTCATGACTCAAACACCAAGAGCACTGGCAACAAAAGTGAAAATAGACAAATGGGACGTAATTAAACTTACGAGTTTCTGCACAGCAAAAGAAACAATCATTAGAGTAAACCAGCAACCAAAAAAATAGGAAAAAAATTTTATAATCTACCCATCAGACAAAGGGCTGATATCCAGAATCTACAAAGAACTAAAGCAGATTTACAGGAAAAAAAAAACAAGCCCATTCAAAAGTAAGTGAAGGATATGAAAAGACACTTTTCAAAAGAAGACAAATATGCAGACAACAAACATATGAAAAAATGCTCATCATCACTGGTCATTAGAGAAATGCAAATAAAACCATACTGAGATATCATCTCAAGCCAGTTAGAATGGTGATCATTAAAAAATCTGAAGACAACAGATGCTGGAGAGGATGTGGAGAAAAAGGAACACTTTTACACTGTTGGTGGGAGTGTAAATTAGTTCAAGCATTGTGGAAGACAGTGTGGCAATTCCTCAATGATCTAGAAATAGAAATTCCATTTGACCCAGCAATCCCATTACTAGGTGTATACCCAAAGGATTATAAATCATTCTATCTTAAAGACACATGCACACATATGTCATTTGCAGCACTGGTTACAATAGCAAAGACCTGAAACCAACCCAAATGCCTATTGATGATAGACTGGACAAAAAATATGTGGCACATATACACCATGGAGTACTATGCAGCTATAAAAAACAATGAGTTCATGTCCTTTGTAGAGACATGGATCAATCTAGAAACCATCATTCTCAGCAAACTGACACAAGAACAGAAAAGCAAACACTGCATGTTTTCATTCACAAGCAGGTGATGAACAATGAGAACACTTGGGCACAGGGAAGGGAACAACACTCACAGGGCTAGTTGGGGGTGGAGGGAAGGGGGTGGGTGAGGAGGAGTGGGAGGGATAACACCTGGAGAAATGCCTGATGTTGGCAAGGCAGGGAGGTGGGGGTTGGGGGATGGAGACAGCAAACCACCGTGGCATGTAACAATCTATGCAACAATCCTGCAGGACGCAGGATGTACACATGTACCCCAGAGCCCAAATACAATAAAAAATAAATAAAAATAAAAATAAATAAAAATTTAAAACTCCAAAACTGTCTAGTAGAATTCTTAGCAGTGGTTTTACTCTCATGGCGCACAGGTTTCTTTCCACTGAAAATGTTTAATTCGCAAACCCAGAGTCAGAGAAACAGACTTGTACAAAATCATTTATTTATGAAAGTTCTTTAGGCATTGTTCATTTTACTTTTAGATCTATTAATAAAATTGACACTAGATCTGTAGGTCAAGAAAATTTTAAAAGGCATTGGAAACTTGTTAAATTTTATTATTTGGAGTCTCTACCACTAAAGTGTAATGGCTCAAGAAACATCACATCAAATGTTGGCCAGGCATAAGCAAATGGAGAAAAGTACAAAGCCATTGCATTAATCCAGGAAGATCAGTGAGATTTTTTTGAGTTTCTATTTTTTTCTTTGGATGTGATTTTGATTTGATCTAAAAGGTTCTCTCCTCTGCCCATCATAGAGAGAGAATCTGAAAACAAATTCTTTCTCCACTGGGAAAAAAAATCCTATTATCCTACATGGTCTTTGGTTATTTTCTGTAGTAGATGATGGAATACTGTGCTTCAGTGTCATTATACCTTCATATAATTGATAAGAAAATAATGCCAGCAATAAAAGCAAGCATTTATTCAGCGTTTGCTATGTGAGGGCACTGTTTTAAGAATTTTTCCTGTTTTATCTCACTTAATTTTAACAATCATCCAATGAATTAGGTGCTTTTATTGTATCCATTTTACAGAGGCAAAGAGAAGTTAAGCAACTTGCCCAAGGTTACAAGGCCAGTAAGGAACAGAAAAGACAACCAGAACTCAACTTTTGCTCTATCTTCAGATGATGTATAAATTTTTTAACCTCTGTGTTATATTCTGTCCTGTCTCTCATTTTTGAGTGGTAGATGAAATTTCTAGGGGCACAGGCTTGCCACTGAAAAAAAGGAAGGAAAATGCCATGGGAACTATCTGAAACTTATGAAAAGATGAATTTACTGGACTGATTTTGATGGGGAAGAGTTTTCTTTCCTACAGTCAAGAAGTGAAGAATGAGAAAGCTAGAATATTTGGCTGTACCTGTGTAAGAAAGTCCTTTGAAACCTTTTGAATTGTTGAATTTGCTCATTACTGAGTAGTTTCTTTACATACAGAGGGGGTATGCGTACACCATTCAAAAATAATGAGATTTTGTAATGGACCTTTATTCTAATTACTGCAGAATTCTCTCTTCCTTAATACCATTTATGTGAAATGCTTTTCAGTGTGGGATAATGTCCTCTGAAGGGTGGATCATGTACTGCTAGTATATGGATTAAACTTAAAATTAAAAATATATATGTATGATTTTATCTCCATAGAAATTTGAAAATAATCAGCACATCAAACCTGAGTCGTTACAAAGATTATTGCCTAGATAAAACCAGGTTGATTTTAAAAGGAAAGGAGTTAATTTAATGTCAATACTATGAAATGTTAAATATTACAGGTAGCACAACAAATAAAGGAAAAATTATGGAATCAAAGTATAAAGGCCTGAAGTTTGGCAAACACTGGAGGAGCATTAGTTCCTTTCAAACAAGCTAGCTCTCTTGCCAGGCATTAAGCTTTTCTTCCGTAGGCTGTGGGTTGGTGACAGAGAAAAATAGAAGGGGAGAAGTCAGTCAAGAATGGGCTGTGGGCTGGGCACGGTGGCTCACACCTGTAATCCCAGCACTTTGGGAGGGCGAGGTGGGTGGATCTCCTGAGGTCAGGAGTTTGAGACCAGCCTGGCTAAAATGGCGAAACCCCATCTCTACTGAAAATACAAAAATTAGCCAGGCCTAGTGATGGTCACCTCTAATCCCAGCTATTCTGGAGACTGAGACACAAGAATTGCTTGAACACCAGGAGGCAGAGGTTGCAGTGAGCCGAGACCTTGCCACTGTACTCCAGCCTGGGGGACGAGAGTGAGACTTTGTCTCAAAAAAAAAAAAAAGGACTGTGTTGTCTTTTTATATCTACCCTGATTGTGTTATGTGATGAAATTCTTAGTCTACATAGGTATGACTTGCAAAAATATGTATTTTTTTCATTTATCTCATGAATAGCATTTTTTGTACTTGCAGATAACAATGTATACCCAGTATATAGTGTTTCCTTAGCCTTTTTCTTCCTTTAGCGTTTCATTTTCCAAGTGCTTTGTCAAACATAAACTGTTGTAACACCTCTTTATCTTCCCACAACCCTTGTAGTTTATTTTTTCCTATAGTCAACGTTGCAGAGCTGGGAAGAAGATAAAACAGTCATGCCCAGGTCACACAAGATGTTTTAAGTAAAAAGATACCACAAGAAGAATTTAAAAATGTCGAAGGGGCAAGTAATTCCCCTCTTCAAGGGAGAATTTTCAAGTATGAAGTATGCTGTAGAAAATGTACCACTAACTCAGGTTTTCTTTCAGATTCAAAATTACGTTAACACTGGAATTACTGTGGTTTACTAGTAACACATTTGGAATAATATTATGTTTGCCTGTTTGTCTCTGTCTTTTCTTGTTGTTTCCTTGGATCTCATCTCAAATCTTTTCAGTGTTAAATTTAAGAAAATGTGTACTTTTCTTAACTTACATATTTTGTTTCATTTCTTGCATTGCCTCTTGGCGACAACAGTGTTTTAATTGGTAGCTGTGTTTTTACAAATGAACCTAACACTCCTCTTCACATTAAAAATGCAACAAATGAAGCATGAGAAAATTTATATAACATGTTTTTCCCTTCTCCTTTATAGATGGTAAGGTTGAAGTTACAAAAGAAGGTGTGAAGTTGTGTACCATGGGCCCAGGAAAAGTGTTTGGGGAGTTGGCTATTCTTTACAACTGTACCCGGACAGCGACCGTCAAGAGTAAGGCTATTTTCATATTTTTAAACTACTTTCAATGTCTTTTTTCCTAGGCCTTTGAGATATTGATTAAAATGCTCACTGATTTAATCTTTAAATTTTTTTAATTTGTATTTTATTTTTTGCCCTGAAATATAGCTGATGTATTTGTTTTCCTATGAAAGGTGATTGTTATAATCAGTTTTGTATAAATTACATTTTCTTGCTGAATTCTGAAAATTATCTTTTAATCAATAAATTCTCATAACTAGGATTTTAAAAATGATATAATTTTGTAAATTAGAATCAAATAAGAGCAAGTCCTTTTCTTTCTTTATAGCCTCAGGATTATATTTAAGAAATTTTTACATGTCTGTCTATTTTGGGTTATATTCCTCACATAAATTCCGCTTGTTTACTCAGTGGTTTAGAAAAATTAAGAGGAGAAATGTCCTCTATCTCATTCAAACATCATTGAGTAAGATATCTCCTGAATTCTAAAACTGCATCTGAGTATATTTTTGCCTTCAGCTGCTCATCAAGCTGTATATTATAGCATTTTTCTTTTCTACTGATTGAGCTTATTTTAAATCAGGGCAATAAAGCAGCTTGTTTCCCTAATTTTACATGTATGTGTATATATGATTTCTCTAGCTACTTTTGTTGCTTGGTAGAAGCAGCTGCAATAGTTAGAGGAAAAAAGATTTTTTAAAAATCTGCTTCCTGAGTAAGGATATAATGACTGTATAACAAACAGAGCTGAATTCAAAAGTCAACAATGTAAGGTTCATTGCATCTTTAGGCAAACGTATGTATTTTATGTTTGAAAAGTCTTTCTGACACGTTTTCCTGTGGTTGATTTCAATCACAAATTACTTTGATTAGGTTTTGTCATTTAAAAAAATGCTATTGGCAAAATGACAAGTACATTGTGAATTTCAGTTAGTTTTATCTGGATCTCATGGACTACTTTTTGTATTAGTTTTTTTCCTTAAGAAGTACAGCATATAAATGACAATGCAACAATGAAATTGGATTTTAAAACACATAAGAATGCATGGCCAGCTGGAATCCCAGAAATTGTAGTGAATCACCTTTTTATTTGTTGGATTCACTGTAACATCAATTGCAAATGGGCCTCTTTTAGGATGAGTCTTCCTTGGCATTTGATTCTTGATCTCTGAAAGCATAGGAATCTTTTGATTGATAGATGCTGCCATGTTTTTACTTTATGTGATCATTCAATTACATGACTCAAAGAATGAGACTCAGTGAACCATAATAGAATCTGCCACAACTTTCACTTACTTAAAAGAGCCTTAAGTACAATAGTCACGGCTCCATTAACTGAAACAGATTTTATAATTATACTTCACTTTCATGAGAAATGTATTTCTTTTAAGATTAAAAAAAAAATGCCAGAATAGTATATTTTGATATGTGAGAATTATAAGTAGAATTTTTTGTTTAAAAACTTTTAAAACTTTTAAATATTTCAGACTTGTATGCTGCTTGATATTTTAACTTAATTGAAACTACAAAATTTCCAAAAGCCAACAGTTGGTAATAACATAGTAGTAATCTTATGAAACATGGAATTTTTATTAAAGAAATATTTTAGATAGTCTATTTAAATGAATTTTATGGCCAAGATTTTTACTAAAATGATTTGTTTCATAAACATCAGTTTTCTTATTAGGTTTCCATATAATGGTGTTCATCTGTACTAACATCTATCGTACTCGTACTTGGCAAATACAAATAGACACTATGAATCTAATTCAACAAGAAGAAACTAGATGTTGAATGCAAATTGTAAGCCTAACTCTTTGGGGGTCAGAACATCCATCATCAAAGGAAATGAGTAATGGGACATGTTCTTCTTTAACACAGACTCAGAGAAAGCTCCAGAATTCATCTGTGCACACGTGTTTGTTTCTTCACAGTGCCTACTTAAGATATAACGGTTGTGTTGACAAAAGAGTCTAGAGCTGGTTATGTGCAAATATGTATCTGCATTTATAGGTACAGAGGTTTTGTGCACGAATCAGAAACAACATCTGTGAGCAACTCTTGCTTCCAAATGTTGCATAAGCACTGTGAAGTATGAATAATGATTGTTTCAGGACTTTTTGTCCTGTCACCCTCTGCTGTCTAGGGAGACTGCACTTGTGACTGTAGGCCTTAAGCACCATTTTTTTCCTATATGTTTAAATTAAACCTTCAGGATGGATATGTTATGATTCTAATTAGATCCCATTAGCATCCCATGGTTGCTACTTTTACAGAATGACTACAGAATATAACTCCCAATGCTGTCTTATTCTTTACATGTGATAAAAACATGTCTTCAAATTTATTTGGCTTTTAAGGTCTATTTATTTCTTAGTATTCAAGATTACTCAACTTGTCTGTCTTTTCCTGTCATCGTGTCATTTGGAGTATCAAATGACAAGAGTATTGACCATCTGGAGTATCATTCAAAATGGATTCATCCACTTGGGTGTAATAGTCTAATTCTGAGGGGAATGGTTTTCCTACACAATAGCTGATCTATTCATGCCTCTTTCTTTCTTACATACCTTGGCTTTTAACCTCCTTAACATCACCCACCTTCCTTCATGATTGAAAATGTTGATGATGCCAGCTCTGTGGCTCACACCTGTAATCCCAGCACTTTGGGAGGCCAAGGAGGGTGGATCACAAGGTCAGGAGTTTGAGACCAGCCTGGCTAATATGGCGAAACCCTGTTTCTACTAAAAATACAAAAATTAGCTGGGCATGGTGGCTGACACCTGTAATCCCAGCTACTCGGGAGACTAAGGCAGGAGAATCGCTTGAACCTGGGAGGTGGAGGTTGCAGTGAGCTGAGATCGTGCCATTGCACTCCACCCTGGGCAACAGAGCAAGACTCTGTCTCAAAAAAAAAAAAGAAAAAGAAAAAGAAAATGTCAATGATCCTTTCTCTTTTCTATTTTCCTTGATCAGCCTGAAAGTTATCTGAAATCTTAACGCATTTTTAACAGTAGTAACTAAATTCTAGGCAGCATTCAATAATTTTTCAATGTACATTACTTGTTTCTTTTTCAAGACAGCACTTTTTGCAATTTTAACAGGCTGTGAATAAATTTCAGTGACGTCACAAGCTAATGAATATGATCCTAACACCTGTGGATTTTTTCCTATGCTTATCAAGAAGTAGTTTTCTTATTAAAGCTCTAGTTTGACATATGCTATAAAATATGATTATAAGCTTGTTCACAGTGATCTAACAGAAAGAAGCACCTTGGTAGCTTGCAGCAAGCTTTTTGGTTTTCATCTGGGAAAAATCAATTGGCATTCTTCTGAAAATAAATAATATTTATTTTCAGTGGTTATCATGATAGCACTAGGAGGAAGATCTGATACCACCAGGAAGAATATTTTTTAACAATCAAAACCACAGTGATATAGAAAGAAAAAATCCTGGTATGATTCAGATCTATATTCATAGTCTGCTCCTGTCTTATAAAATAACTATTGATTTTTCCCTAGGGAATAAAGAAATAAAAATATTTAAAATTAGCATGATATTGGAAACAAAAATTTAACAACACTCTTGAGTGTGTTTATGGCTTAAATAGCCTCAAGTTTTCTTGATTAACTGTGATCTGAAAATGGCCACTTTGTATCTTTCTAATCACAAACATTCCCAATGGCATGGGTAAGGGAAAAGAATCACTTGTTCTAGTTGGTTTCCATACCACCAATTCATGCTTCCAGAATTGATTGTTTTTTAATATTTTATCTAAATATTTTGACATTGTATAGTGAAAGGAGTTTTACATTCCATTTTCAACCCCACAGGGGCAGGAATTTCTCACATGTTGTTTGAATACCCCTTACTTACTCAGCCCCCACACCTGGAAGCAGATCATTATCACGTTTTCCTAAAGTGTCACTCCGGGTTGTGATTTCACGTTTACTACTCTCACAGCAATAGCAATAGCAATTTGCACTTACCCCGGGCCTTGCTTCTATGCCCAGGGTCCTTCAAAATAACAAAAATGGAGAAATGGAAGTTACTGGTAACCTAAAAGGAAAAGGCATTTTGTTTACAATGAGAGGAATTCAGTGACACATACTGAACTGGGGGTATTTTTGCCTGTACATATTAAATTGAAGCCCTGCTTGTCTTACTTTGAGTTTCAGCTCACAGTGCCTCCAGACCTTTGGTAATGCATTATTCAAATGGTCTCATTCAACTATACTCCAGGCAAACCCAATAAAAAGCACTTTTCAGGAAAACATCCTGATGCCAGGTCAATAGAATCACCACAGAAAGTTATCTACAAAGAACGTCTACAGTGGTTGTGGTAGATACGTTATGACATTAATTGGGCAAAATATCTAATTATTTCTTCTTAAATTGTTAATAACAAGTATTTAAATTTTGTTTGTTAAAATACTTCATTACTAACACAACAGAGCCTAAAAAGGCTACAAGAAATCTGACAAATTGATGACTTCCACAGTATCAGGTAAAAATCTATGTTTGTGCCTTAGTTTGAATATTTTTAAGTTTCCATACTTAAACTTTCCTACTAGTTAAAAGGAAGTTGACTAAGATATTTTACTAATTGTCAGACATTTTAAGAACAAAATTTAAAGGTCTGGAGTTTTCTGTTTATGGAGTGAAATGGCTTTACATTTCCTTGCAGCTGTTTTGAGCGTTACATTATTCAAACTGTATCAGAAAAATCTGCTGACTGTCAAAAACCTAAATGATGAATGAGAAATAATAGGAGATTTGATTGAATTTTTTGCTGTAAATACTTTTACATGCTATAAAAATAATGCCTATACCTAACACCTATGCTGTATATCTTATACATCCATACTATGCTTTTTATTGGTAAAGGAACAAAAGACATGAATGCAAATTTTTACTGTAAATGAAAAGGAATCATTGATGAAGCTCTTATAATATTGAAAACCTGGGAAATTTCCTAAGATGCCTAAACCAAGAAATAAGCAATCAGATACTTTTTTAGAAAATATCATCGTAGGGCACCATGAAGTATTAGATTCATGATAGATTAGATTCACATGTAAAAATAAAGCAACACTCTCCATCAACACTAACAACTGGTAGTATACTGTTACTGCCGGGTTTTCATGAGCACAGGTATCCAGGTACTATGCTCGCTGTGCCACAGCAAAAGAGCCAAAGAGATGACTGAGCTAATGAGACAAGTCTCTGTTCTGCCTTTGAGAGGCAAGTTAAAGAGATGCATGTTTGCTTTCTCCCAGTTCAATACATGCTTTTTACAAGAATCCTGAGAGAAGGAGAGAAGACACAATTAAATTTGGGCCAATGATGAATAGAAACATGACCCTGGTTGTGGAAGGGATAGTTCAGTGACTTCCCAGGAATTTTATTATCATGGAGAATGAAGCAAATATCGTATATTTTGGCAGCATTTGGGGGAAGTTGGTACACTGTTTAGTGAGTTAATTAGACAATATTCTTCTTAGTAAAATGTTCACTGCATTTGTCTATTAAAGAATACTGTGAAATTAGTAACATAAATCCAATTATGTAATCCCTGAGAAATAAATTTCTTTAATAAAGGAATCAATTCACTAGGTACCAATGATGCTATGTAACAGACTAACGTGAACAAATAGATATACAAAAGCTATTCTTTAATCTCATTTTTTTTATTGTTTAAGTAGATTAAAATGAATTTCAGAGATGAGGCAAGCCATTTTTAAACTATGTTTTCTTCTACAGGTTGCGAAGATTTTTTTCCCCTAAGCTTGATGGAAACTGTTGCAAACAAAGTATATTTATAATTTATATGTAACTACTTCCCAAAAAATTCATGTTCAATTTCTATATTGACCAGGTTTGGTAGATAGTCATATATTAGCAGTTTTTCTGAGACAAAAGTTACCTCCCATAGTCAAAGAAAGACAATAAACTTGATTCTTTCTTAAAGTAAGATAAATTACTCTCCCTCCTTTAATTACTAAATCATCGAATACTTGCAATATTCTCTATTTCTAAAGAATAGTCAGACTTTAGCTGATGGGGTGTTATGTTTTAAAGATCCCGAGTAATTTACTAGAAAATCTAAACAATAGGCAAGAAACACCGATTGTTTTTAGCAGTTTTTGTTATTTAATCCTGCAGAAGCAGCAGTTTTCCCACAAAGACCTGCACCAAAAGAAGCTCCCACACTTGTAAAGCTTGAGTGAGTTTTTGATATAATGAACATTCATTCATTTAACAATTTGCTAAGAGGCATTTTTAGTATTTATTCAACTGATTTGAAGAATAAGAAACAAACTAGTAACATAGGTCAATACTGTATTTTCTGTAATTCTTTTTCTCAAAGGAAACCTTCCTGCCTATAGGTCAGTGTCAGGATGAAATCCTAATGAATGTTCCCACAGTAATAATAATAAAAGCAGATAACATTTGAAGACTATGAAACACATGAGGCTCAGAGCTTTGGGGGTGGGTGGTGGTGTTACCCCCATTTTATTGCTATAGCAACTAAAGACCTAAAACAATTAAGCAACTAGTCCCATGTCCATAACTAGTGAGAAGGAGGGTCATAAGTCTGGCACTACCTGGCCCAGGAACATTAAATTGTTTTCCCAGGGACACACAGCTAGTAAGTGGCAAAGGATGAGAACCCAAGCTGTATGCTTCTGGACGCAAATGCTCAAAACTATCCTTCTCTTTAATTTTGGCACAGGTCAGTTTCTGTCTCCTCCATTAAACCTGTCCATCCTAGTCCAGAATAATTTTTCTCTCCTTCCAAATTTCTCTATTTCTCTATGTTTTAAGTTTTGTCTGCAATGTTTCATTTTGCTTTTAAGCACAAGTGTATCTGTAAGACTACTTATATTGGTCTGAGGACACCACTTTCACAAAAACTTATACAGTATGTTATAAATTTTTTCTTAAATATTAGCACATGGACCCATGTTAAGTACATCTGTTATAAAAGGATGAATTCTGTAACATAATGATGGGAAGGTTATAAGTTTAATGCCTTAGAGACATATAATGAGCAATCAGAACCTATTGTAGGAGCTAGTCTTTGTAATGCATTGAAACCGTTATGGATATTTTATAAGATGAAACTTCATGGTTCAGTGTTTGAGACATTGCTAAGTAGCTATTTTTTTTTTTTTACATAAAGTCTGTTCATAAATTTCTTCAAAGTAGGAATTATGAAACTTTAAACAGCAGCTAAAGACAATGAATGATGACTAGGAAAAAAACTACTATTTTTTGTTGTATAACAAAATAAAAGGATAAGGTAAGTCATGACAAGTGTGTTTGCCTTTATTACCCCTTTAATTTCATCTGACTACTGAGGAAAAGTAACCTTGGCACTTCGTTGGTGAATCTGAAACGCCCGCTCTGCGTATGAGATGTTCTTTGTTGACTAAATTTCTAAGTTATCATGATAATAAAGCTTTATAATTTACAACCTGTCATCCCATGTATTATGTAATGTAATCTTCAAAATACCTCAATCTAGTAGATGAAAGAGGTTAACCGTGATTTTCCAGATGGGAAAATGCAGGCCAAGATCATGAAGTGCATTAGTGTGGTTCATTAACGGAGACTCTGATGCAAATTTAGGTAACAGTATTTAAAGCCTTGGCTATAAGCACCTCTCCTTTACTTCTCCTGCTCCCCACCCCCATGTGTGGACTCCTGAATAAGGCTCTTAATATGCCTACTACCCATACCTAATGTGTGAACTCTTGATAAGAGGATTTCAAATGTTTACCCCTATGTTTCTCAAACTGTGGTCCCTGGAACAGCAGTATCAGCGTCACCTAGGCCCTCAATAGAAATGCAAAATCTCTGGCTGCTGCTCTATTAAATCAGAAATTTTGGTGGTGGGTCACAGCTATCTGTGTGTAACAAGGCCTTCCAGTAATGACCCTATAGTTTGAGGTCTGATGAAGCCCTATAGGTGCCCTATTAGTGTTAACCTATGCATATGCACACTATCATATGCTTCCAATTGTCTATATTGAGGAATTTAGAAGAAAATTACAGACACTATAATAAGTAGTCAGTGTTATTATTGGCATCTTTGCAGCTTTTTGCTTGTTTTGTTGCTGTTGAGCAGAGATATTTAAGGAAAGTTGCATTTTCTACTAAGAAGTAAAATGCAGCCTTAGTAGAAGAGTACCAGCTTCATACACATTATTAACGTATTCGTTTGAAGATTAGTGAGAAGTAAAATTAAAAGAACAGATTGAGAGGGAGGGGAAAATTTTTAAATCATGAACAATTGGGCTACGTTGTTAACAAAACTCACTTTTAGAGTTATTAAACTTGATGGCTAGGATGTTGGTAGAAAAACAGAACAAAGAAAAAGTTTCATTTAATTTTTTATTGTTCTTTTTCATGGTCATGAGTGTAGTTTGGATTAAGTGAAAACAAATATGCATGGACACTTTTAAGAAAACAACTGAGCTGATAATGTCTTTCTAAGTGGAATATTTCTCACTAATGTATTAAGTTCAACCTTTGGACTCATGGTGGAAAGGTATTTTGTACTTTCCATAGGTGCCCATTAACTTAATTCATAGTGTTATCCAGGTAGTTTTAGGTGGGTTGCATAACTCTTTCCTTCCGATAATTAGAAGATGAAAAGACATTCATGTATCACAGTCATTGAGAAAGAAATGGGAAGTTCCTTGGAATTGAGACCTGTAGAGATCTGAGGCCTGGAGTGTTGAAGGATACAGGCAAGGAAGTGGGCCAGTCAACATTTGCAAGAATTGAGATTTCAGAGTGAAGGTGACAATAGATCTTAGTAAATATTGACTTCTCAGAAGGCAGGTGAAAAAGGATTCAATAAGTGATCTGGGGTAGCTGAACATTTTCCTTTAAAGCTAAGTATTCTTTATCACTTGTATTCTCTAAAGGAGAAACAGTCTGCCTCACTAATACATATTCACTTTATACCCTCATAATTCCTCCCACTTCTAGAAGAGCAACATTTTATTGACCTGAAAGTATGGTAGTCTATAACCTTCTGAGTGGCATCAAACAGCATTGTTTAAACTATCTTCCTAACTGGATTATTTCTTGTTGTTGTTGCTTTATTTCTAAAGTAAAATCTTCTAGAATACTTCTGTTTATGAAGCTTATAAGAACAGACTTTCCTGGTTACAGAGTAGGGGAACAGCCTCCAGAAGCTCCATCCAGTTGCCCAAAATTCCTTTGCTATTCATTCCCTCTCATTCTTCCCCCTAAATTGAGTTCTTTTCTGGAATTTTTGAGCTCAGGTCAGGTAAAATTGTTTGAAGACCACTTTTCTACTTGAATCCAGGGTTACTCTGAGTAGCTAAGTAATGGTAAATCTTCATCAACTGTATACTACTATATACAGGCCACTTGGTTATGTGTAGAATCTCTAACCTTTTCAGTAGTCCTGCACTTTAGGGATCAATACTGCAATTGCATAGGTGAGACAACCGAGTTTTAAGGAGCTTAAGAAACTTCCTTAAAGTCACACACCTGGATTTCTAAACTGTATCTCTCCTTGACAGTCACCACTGAAACTTTGAACTATATCATCTCAAATGTTGTTTTTGGCAGTTGATATATGAAAATTGAATTTCAGATCTGCACTGTCATTTATCAAGAATTTCTTAGACTCATACCAAATTCAAGTGAGGTACCACTGAACTCTCTGGGGAGCATCACGGAGAAAGAGGGCATAGCCCTACAATTAAGGCATTTATAATCTAGTTGGAGAGAAAGGAAAGACAGAAAGGTCACAAGAAATTCTTGGCTAACTAGATATAGAGAAATTTGGAAGAAGAGAAAAAATTATCCTGGGCTAGCATGGGCAGATTTAATGGAGGAGATAGAAACTGACCTGTGCCAAAATTAAAGAGAAGGATAGTTCTGAGCATTTGCGTCCAGAAGCATATGGCTTGGGTTCTCATCCTTTGCCACTTACTAGCTTTGTGTCCCTGGGAAAACAATTTAATGTTCCTGGGCCTCAGTTCTCTTACCTTCAAAATGGTAAGGACTCACCTCATGAGTGGGTCAAGGATTAAAGAAGGGAATGCCTGTGAAGTGCTTAGTACAGGAACGAGCATAATGCAGTCAGTAAACACTTAGTGTTCTGTAACAGTTGTTATCATCACACCTGATGCCATAAAAGCAAGAAATAATTCTGAAGAGGTTGGAACTTTCATCATTTGCAGAACCTGAGGAACTAAGAGCACAATTTGAAACCCACAGATAAAGAAGTATAAGAAAGAAGGGCCACGCTCCAGAGACTGGAGGCCCTGGCAGGATCCCAGACCCTAACTTTTTCCATCCCAGCCCTTACTTGGGGAAGTTAGTTCATATGCATACTCTGAATTAACTTGTACAAGAGACACTGACATCAAAACCAAACCACAGGTAAGGATAGGGCAGAGACGGAATGACACAGGCTGGGCATGGAGTTCCATGCTTCTGTTTGGAGGTATGACTTTGGTCTGTGAAGAGGTAAAGGATATTTATCTGGGTTGCCCCATAGTCCTGTTGCCATGACTTCTCTCCTGGCCAGATTTCTTAGGATTTCATGAGCAGTGTTTGTGTATTATGAGGCTGTGTGTGCACAGACCTGAGGATACACCAATTACCCTGAGGCCTTGGACAAATTATGAATAGATGGCTATTGAACATGCCTTTAAAATATTAACTATTTTAAAAAGTACTATTTCAGACAAATGTAGATTGTATCTTTAGATGCAGCCTGGAAATTCAAGGCTTGCAGTGTCCAATTCATCTGTCTTCTTTAACTGATTTAAGGAAGAACCTGAATCGATAATCACCACATTCCTTCTGGGTAAAGTCGCTGGTGATGGCCATAATTTTTATAAGAATGCAAAACTGGCCCCCTAGAAGATTCAACTTTCTTCCAGCCAAATCCTTGACCAGGTAGATAAAATCATATTTTATAATTTTATATCCTTATTTTATAGATAAAATCTTTTCATCTATATTTTGATTTTAGCAATTCCCAGTTTCCCTAAAAGTATAGCTAACCAAGTTCTTAAAATTGTTCATATTCATTGCCTTTCTTGTCACTTAATACTGTGAAGTAAAAATTTATCAATTTAAGTGGAATTTGTCACTGACACACAGCCAATAAAAGCTATCCATGAAGCTTAAGCATAACATGAAACAGTGAGCTACTGAAAAAAAAATGGAATTCTCACCAATGTGAAATGACCCAATCTATGTGCAGCCCAACATGTAATACATGAAGTTTTCAGACTACCAAGTTATTAAAAGTTTAAAAGTAGAATTTCTGAAAGGCTAAATACCTTCTGAAACTCAAATTTGAGTTGGAAAGGTCTTAGACATCAAAAATCAACTCCTTTTGTCTATTAGTTTCTAACTAATAAAAATAGAAATGAGCTCTAGATGTTTTGGGGACTCTGTTTAAATACATCAAGATACCTTAAGAGTCTCAGAAGCAAAAGAGAGAAAAAGGTAAAATACTAAATGAAAGATACAATCTTTTATTTACTCATTCTCTGAATGTCCTACTTGTGCTCTGTTTTTCAATCAGAAAAACTTGGACCATGGACAACAGTAAACAATGATAAAAACAGCAGAATATTTTCCATATAGACTGTTTTCCCTATAATTATTTGAATTTATTTAGCATGCCTTTTAAAATTATAATTTTCTGATCATAAAAGTAATGTGTTTATAAAATATATACATGTAAAGATTTTTAAAATCACTTATAATTCCACTCCCATAGTATCTGCAGAAATCATGGTGTTTTTATTTACACACTTAAGTTTGATATTTTGGCCTTCACTCTTTCTCTTCCTAAATATCTGAAAAGGGAAGGTCATACAACTCCACTTTTTAATAATTGTGTTCCGTTCTGCATATTAGTTGTTTATTTATACTTGGTATGTGCTTTTGTTCTCAAGGTTTTATTTGGGGTCAAAGTGGCTGGATTTTGTTTTCATTTTCTCTTTGAGCTTTTCACTTAGATGATAATATTAGTGTGCTTTTTCTTGTACTCATCTTCCAATTATTTTCTATTCATTTTTGCTGTTAAAAATGGTTTCTTTTCCACTCTTGATGTACATATTCTCCTTGGTCCATGCGACTTAATGACTTGAACTAGAATATTAATACTTTGTATTCACGTTTCACGAATACTTTGAATTGGAAACTGTTATGCATGCCCTTTATTAATGGGGCTGATTAAATTGGAATAGTAAGTAGTGATGAGAGAATTGGTGTCTTTCTAAAGATACGTTCAACAGGAATACATGTCTAGTGGTTGACTTGGCACACCTTCAGAGCATTCGAGTTTTAGGTTTCTCCCAATTTTTGTGATAACGGCCTGGCATTCTGTTTTAGCTGGCATTCAACTGATTCGCTCAGTTGAATCACCAGTTGCTTAAAATTTATGGAATAATTATTTTGAATGATTTTAATTGCTCAGCAGAGCCATCTCAAAAAAGTATTAAATGTTGGCAAGCTTGATTTATTTACAACTGTGTCATTAATGTCTGTGAGCATTAGTTAGGTAGGCACTAGATCTCTCTTCCAGATGAGATCTCAAGGCATATAAATTAATGGCATTTGGGTGAGCATATTTGCACTGCTTCTCCTATAAACTGATTCTCCATTATTATTAATGTTTGAGAAAATGTGTTAGTCCATGTTTTAAGCTACCCAGGAAAGTGTTCAAATTTTAAAATTCATTTCCTAAACTGACACCCACAACACAGGTAACCTGGCTTCTGATATAATCTCTTTGCCGACGGTGTTCTTACTAAGCAAGGCTTTTTATAACCTGGAGAATATTCTCCCTCTGTCTCAGTGCCCAGCATCACACCTAGTTAATTTTTGTATTTTTTGTAATGATGGGGTTTCACCATGTTGGCTAGGCTGGTCTGAAACTCATAGCCTGAAGTGATCCACCCTCGGCCTCCCAAAGTGCTGGGATTATAGGTGTGAGCCAGCATGCCTGGCCAGACTTTTTGGTATAATAGAATACATTATTTTGGTGTATGTTAATTTTAAAATTCTTGTTAATTTTGGATTTCTTTGAAATTTTAAATCCCAATGAACTCATTATTGGCATAATTCTATCAGCTCTTGTTTTTATTTCTCTTGTGAAAAATCATAGTAGCTTTGGAACTCACTAATAATTGTAAAAAGGCTTATTTTTTTTTTCTGTTAGTGCTAATATCTTCTGTTTGGAATTTCAAGGGCCTCTTTAAAGAGTTACTGCATTTCATTATTTCACCTTGAAATGATTTTCAAGTATCTTAGCAAATTGTGAACATAACATCAAGCTCATTTGAATCGCAGAAGCTTTCCAGCATTTAAAGATCTTTTTAAGAGGGTGTTATATATAATAATTTTTTTTTTAGTTCATGTACAATAATTCTGTTGTATAACTTGAAGGATAAATTAGCATTGTCTACTATGACTATACTTTGAAAGTATTATTAAATTCTTGAAAATAGCTTGGGAAACAGGCACACGTGATATATAAAGTGACGTAAGGAACTGGAATGATTTCCTATCTTTCCTTTCAACCCCATACTCCAGTTCTTCCAGTATAAACTCTACTCACCTCCACAGACTGAGGAATAATGGCAAGAGGCATGGACTTCAGACCCAAGTATGAATGATACCTCTGTTGCTTGGGTATTTTCACACTAAGTGAATTATTTAACACATTCAAGTTTAAATTTCTAAAATCAAACACTGAGATTTAATAACTGATATGCAGTATTAAATACTTAGTGAATGGTCTATTCTTTTCCTTTTTTGCAGAGCACAAGGTAGGTGAAATAGACAGAGGGATACAAACTGTGAAGGGGGAGAATGAAAACTAACTAAATGAATAGTGCTTTGTGAACACTGGCTCTCTCATGCCTCCTTATCTGGACTGCCATTGACCTGGCACACTAGGACTTTCCCCTCTCCCTTGAAGGGTAATCGTTGCTTCTAGTCTTTTTTCCCTTACGTCTACCCTGGACATGGATACTGAGTTAATCCTATTCCTTTCTAACCTTTCCAAAAGAGGTTTCTGGTTTTATTGCTCTTGACTCCCCAAACTGCGGTTTTAATCCCCATGTTTGCGCTAGGAAAGGCAGCGTGGTAGCAGAAGCATGGTCAGCCAGTCTGGGTTGAAGATTGAATATACTTCAGGCCTTAGCAAGTGACTTACTTATCTAAGTCTTCATTTCCTCATTCGTAAAATAGGGATAATAAGATATATTTCATGGGTAAGACTTAAATACGGTAACATATGTCAAATGCAGAGTGTCATTCCGATAAAATATGTAACCAATAAGTGGTGATTGTTATAATGGCTTCCTATTCCAGGATAACCATTTTTAATTACCTCCAAACTTGAAAAACAGAGATTTCTAAGGTTCCTTGAACTTTTTCTTTCTTTTCCTTTTTTTTTTTTTTTTTGAGACAAAGTTTGGCTCTCATTGCCCAGGCTGGAGTGCAGTGGCATGATCATAGCTCACTGCAACCTCTGCCTCCTTGGTTCAAGCACTTCTCCTGTCTCAGCCTCCTGAGTTGCTGGGACTACAGGCGCGTGCCACCATGCCCAGCTAACTTTTTGTATTTTTAGTAGAGATGGGGTTTTGCCATGTTGGCCAGGCTGATCTCAAACTCCTGATCTCAGTGATCCACCTGCCTTGGCCTCCCAAAGTTCTGGAATTACAGACGTGAGCCACCACGCCCGGCCCCATGAATCATTTCTATTTTGGTGCCTTTGTGCAGGGTTTTCTTTCCATTTAATGCCTTCCATGTAAAATTTCTTTTCACCTCATCTTTGACTACTATACTCATACTTTTATACACATACTTTTAAAGGTCCCACTCAACTTTCTCCTTTTTTCTAATTCCTTTATCATTTGTATCTCATTCTGAAGAATGAATATTTCTTTACTAAGTTGTCAGGTCTTTATAGGTGTAGACCATGCATTAATTAACTCTTTTTTCCACGTTCCAGTTTTCACATTTCTCAGGATACTGTGTTGAACCTGGAAGCTGGAACAATACTTAGGAAATGAAGAATTCAATATGTGACAAGCCTTCAAGGACGTTCACTCCTTAGAAGCTAAAATGCTGATACCGAGGCATTCCTGCAACTAAACTATGAAGATTTCTTAGTGATTATTTATTTGGAGTATTCATTACTACTTCATAAGGCTTGATATTCTTTTGCAGGTTCTCAAACAATCATCCGCAGAAACCATGAGGTGTTTTTACTTATACATTTAAGTTTTGACACTGCTTGTCAAGGTTTCCCTCCTTCATCTTGACATTTAGCTAATTTAGAAAACTAATAATCTAGGCAAATTCATAAGACTTTTCTCAGACACATGAAAATGGAGGAGGAGTGGCTATAAAATAATTACTTTCCTCAGCTTTGTTTTTATCTGATTCTACTGAATCTGATAATATTGTGACTCTGAGAATATTGTTGATGCATGAAATGATTGAGTTGAAGTAAATTTTGATGGATGAGCTGAATTAACATAAAGCCTTTACTTGGAGTAGGCTATTGCATGATACAGAATTCACTAATATTGTTTCAACCTGCACTTGCCTTTGGATGCCCTTTCGTAGGGAATAGTAAATCGTCAAGCCTGTGTGCCTTTGCCTGCGTCCTCTTAGCAGTTTCCGCATAACAAAAGTGATCATTGTCTTTACTAAAGGCCATCTACTTTCTTCCCTGTAATCTCAGAGAGATATCCCATATTCATTATTTTTAATGATTTTATTTTTAAATTTTAATCTATGTATTTATGCATTTTGAGACTGGGTTATGAGACTGGCTAATTTTCGTAGTTTCGGTTGAGACAGGATTTCAACACACTGTGAAGGCTTGTCTCAAACTCCTGGGCTCAAGCAATCCACTTGCCTCAGCCTCCCAAAATGCTGAGATTACAGGCATGAACCTGTAATCATGACCTGTGCCTGGTCCCCACGTTTATTGTCATTGATCATTTTTAATGTATATTCTTGTTTCAAAGTTTTATTGAGCACCTACTATCTCTAAGCTCCCATGTGAGACTTACCGCTTAAGGCAGACTTCCTCTCTTAGTTAACCCCAGAGTGCTAAGAATGTGCCCCATAAACATGTTTCTTAAATTGCCTCAACAAAAAAATTGCTTTTCAAATCTGAATTGTTACGCCTGTATATTTTTTGCTTTGTACAGAAAGTCACAGCCAGATTTTTCCTTGTTAGAGACATTTGTGTTGCTGCTGCTGCTGCTAAGTCCCCCCAGATTCTATGTGGCAATATGTGGCAATAGTTCTTCCTTCTGTTAAAGATAGTTGTGAAATCTAAAACACTGGATACTAGGGAAATTTGAGCTTCATGCTGCTCCATATTGTTAAGGAATAGGGCCAAAAGTTTTCTTCAACAAATAGAAAATCTAATACAAGCCTTTTGCTCAACATTTAAAGTGAAGTTGAGCTTCTTAATACTGATGTACCTTGTTAGCCATATTAGTAGATGTCAATTGTCTTTTATTTTTATTTTTTAATAAAGCTTATGTAGTGTCCTGGTTATCCCCTTTACATTCTTGGTTAATTGTAGTTACACTGATAAATATCTGAAACAATTTCTTTGTAGTTCCAATTATTGGGAAGAAACTACTTGGAATTCTTCACAGGACAAGTGATTATCAAGATTCCTACCTTGAAGATTTTCTTGTTTTGAATAACAAATCTTCCACCGAAGGTGGTTAGACAGAACTCATTTGCAGTAAGTGCGTGTGTACCCAATTTTGGAAATAATTAGATTGCTTTGTAACATAGTTTTACAAGCCTCACTCAGTATAGGGATTCTTAAGTAAACAATACGAAAATGATATTATGAAGAATGACAGCCCACATAAAAATCCCTTAGTATAATAAAAAGTGATTAAAATTATTGTTCGAGTGAGGCAAGATTCTTCAGCATGTACTTATGAAGCTCTACTAAAATTTTATATTGCTACTAAATATCAGAACATGTTAAATTACATTGTTTGCTTTTGCTATTTTTTCTACTCCATATAAGCTGGCAAAAAGCTTCTTTGGAAACAAAAAGAGCAAGATGCTTTCTTGTCTTATAGTACTGATTTGAGCTATGAGCTATGTTCATGAATTTTTATTAGGGTCAGGTTGGTGCTACAGTGTAGCCGCTTGCTTACAGTGGCAACTTGGGTTGTTAGCAGCAGTTCACACCTGTTGTGGATGCTCTGCAAGATAGAATCTCCCCAGCTGAGCTTCTCTATAGGCAACAGTTCTCATTAGAACAAGAAGTCTCTTTTCATCTCATCATTTTATAAAGATGTTAGTTACCCTCATTTATCAATCTATCCCTCCAATTCCTTGAAGCCCCTTTCCAGAGTGCTTCCCCTAGTCTTTTAATCATTAAATACAGTATTATAAAATACACTATTATTTTTGTTAGCGATAAGAACACAGAATACAGTATTTCGGCTGGGCACGATGGCTCACACTTGTAATCCTAGCACTTTGGGAGGCTGAGGCTAGTGGATCATAAGGTCAGGGGATCAAGACCATCCTGCCTAACATGATGAAACCCTGTGTCTACTAAAAATACAAAAAATTAGCTGGGCATGATGGCACGTGCCTGTTGTCCCAGCTACTTGGGAGGCTGAGGCAGGAAAATTGCTTGAACCCGGGAGACGGAGGTTGCAGTGATCTGAGATCAGGCCACTGCAGTCCAGCCTGGGCAACAGAGTGAGACTCCATCTCAAAAAAAAAATATATATATATATATATTCCCTATATATATATAAAATATATATAATATATATTATATATATTATATATATTATATATTATATATATTAAATATATATATATTATATAATATATATATATATATAGAGAGAGAGAGAGAGAGAGCTATCTGTAGGCACTATACTGTACAGTAGCTCTCTGGGACTTCTTCATTTTGTGTAACTGAAACTTGGGTCCCCGTTCACTGATACCTCTCCATCCCCATTCCCCACAGTCCCAGCAACCACCATTCCACTCTCTACCTCTATGAGTTTGACAATTTTAGATTTGTTATATAAGTACTATCTTGTAAATAAGAGAGTAGGATGAGAATTTTGGAGGTTATGGATAGGTTTATGGCACACATGTTGGTGATGGTTTCACAATTGTATAATTATCTCCAAACTCATCAAGTTGCATATATTAGATACATACAACTTTTAGTATGTCAGCCATACCTTAAGTGTTTTTTGAAATACACTAAACTTTGCCAAAGGTTTGACGGGAGTGTGGCATTTCTATTCTTTCTGGCTTTTCAATGACTAAATGTGAATAACCCTCCATTTATTTTGAGTAATCTCGAAACCAAAATAGCTTTTTGGAGGAAAATCTTCCATTCTCTACTATTTGAGCTTCTCATTTAAGGACTAGCAAAGCTTTGACTTTTCAAGTGAATGTGGAGTAAGAAAGTATTGAGCTTTCTTAAGTCTACTTTACCATCATTAACAATTTAGCATTCCTTGGCTTCAAATAATATTTTGCTTATCTCACAAAAGGATTTTACCTCCTAAATCATTTAACTCAATTCAACAGTGCTTGCTATACCCTCACTCTGTAATTCCTAATTTCTACATTGTGGTAGCTATTTTTTCTGAAGGATATTGTTCCTCAAGAGGTGATCTGTTGTCAAATTCCAATTAATATTCAGATTGCCACAGGTTTTATACGCTCTCTTTCACATTTGTTAAAGGGCATCATTAGATCTTGAGATGGTATTAAAGAGCATTTGTTAGATGTAAAGACTGCATACATCAATAACTCGACTTAGTTGGTTGAAAGGGGAAAAAGCAAAATGTAGAGTTAAAACTACATAAACTATAAATACTGCCAAGCCAGTGACACCTGTTCAAGACATCAAAGGAAAATCTTGTAATATTGAGAATTTAAACCCTGAAAGCTTAGAACTTCTAAACTTCTGCATCTTGCAATTAAAAAAAAATAAGAATATATGTTTAAAATATGACTATTAATCTGACATATTTCTGCTATAGGAGATTATATTAATAATTTACCAGGATATTTTGAGTTAGTAGTTTCTGAGTGGGTACTTTTGGTATTTAACATTTACTAATATATTAGCATCTTGAAAACCAGAATTGTACTTTACAAGTATGAACTCTGTAGTTAAATTATATAAGTATTAAGGTAGCAATTAGTGGGGGTTAGAGACAAGATATAAAAACTCAGTGAGGAGCTGTGGTCGTTGAGGTGGATGTGGCCGCCATAAGCCTTAGCTGCTGATGTTCACACCCTTACGTAAGCCCTTTCCCTTGAGGATGGGCTGGACCTCATGACCTGCTTCTAATTTAGAGAATACAGAAAAAGAGAAGGAAGAGACAGATTATTGAAAATGGATCAAAGAGTATCTTAAGGAGTGTGTCTCATCAATGGAGAAAAGCTAAGCCAAAAACACCGTGGGCAATGAAGCTCGTAATTTATTGGCGTATGATGTCTGAGAGTGTCTATCTGCCAAATAAAAGTACTGCAGTTGGAAACACATTAGAAATCACTTTATGGCAGTTATCCTGAATATATATAATCAAAAAGTGTTTGAATAGTTCTTAGATTTATTTTAGTTTCTAATGTTTGGGGATTGTAGAGAGATTATGATTAAGAAATTGCTGAGGATTTCTACTATGTTAATATAGTTGTAAAAATAGGCAATCAGCTTTTAAGAAATTCTACCATCATTTATTGAGTGCCTGTCTTCTAATATATATTGATAATACATGATTCTTGGATTAAAATAAGACTACATTGTAATCAATAAAGTCAGTGGAAAAAATTAGTCATCATCTAATTTGAATTCTATATAACATATATGATAAATGCCAAATCAGCTATGGCTGACTGGGTGACTGTGAGCCCAGCCCTAAATGTGTGAAATATTGACAGCAGGCTGAATGGTTTTCTAAAAATTCATTCTTATTGTTGTCATCCTTCTTTAATATATGGAAGTTGAGCTTTGCATATAACATTCTAACATGACAATTCTCTAGATGCACTTTGGTCATTCTAGATGTTTAAATGGACTACAAGGTCTAATTCCTAACTAATGTCCTTTAAGAGCTTTTGGGTACAAGCTAAATCAATACAACAGTAGAAAGACATTTTAATAAAAGATTCTTAGCATTGGAAGTATAAAAACTCATTACATTTCAGGAATTAGATTTTCTTTCTTAATCTAATTGAATGGAAATATTTTATTTGACTGAAGACAGCACTATAAACCAGCTCTGTAGTAGACTTTGACATCTGTATTTACTACTAGATGATGTTTGTTCAGACCTTCAGTTTGGCTTGAAATATAATCATGTCTAGGTGTGTTTAACTAGGATCCTAATCTTTGAATCTACTGTCCAATACCAAGCAGAGTGTGAATGCTATGTGGCATTAAAAATTTAAATACACACGTGTCATCTAGACAAACTAGAGAAATAAAATATTTAACTGGGAGCCTCGAAGAGGACTTTTGGTAGCTTAGACCTAGACTGGCTCTCTGCATTCACCTTTTCTCTGGTTATTCCAGGGATTCAGGCTGCATTCTTCCCCCGCTATTCATCCGTTTCAGGTTTTCCCTCTAATATATCAAGAGTGGACTACAATCTCTTCAGTTTCTTGTTTCCATCTCAGATAACAAGCACACAGGCCCTCTTCTTTTAGGATATTTCCACTAATCACTAACGGAAAATGGGATACTAAAAATATAAATAAATAAACAACTGCCATTGGCAGGATGTCAGGGTGTTAGAGTCATTGTACCTGATATAGAGTTAGCAACATGCATTGAAAAATTATTTGAATGTCTTTCTAGGCATTTTGCTAGGCATTGAATATACAAAGATAAGAAACAGCTAGCCTTCAAAGACCCCACCACAGAATGTGAATTACACAGCAATTACAGCACAATGTGATAACAGTACAATGGGGAAAAAAATATATGTTATCACAGGAACACAGAGGTGAGAAGTGATTAACCTGTAGGCGGAGGGGATAGACATGCCAGGTAGAGGATTTAGCATGAGCAGAAACAGGGGCAAGAAAGAACATAATGAATTTTGGGATTGGAAGATAACATGTTAGCAATGAGGCACAGTGGGTAGGCATGAATTGCTGGATCACTGGTTCTCAGAATATTTTCCCCCAGCTAGCAGCATCAGCATCACCTGGAAATTTATTAGAACTGCAACTATCAGACCCCACCCAAGACTCCTGATTCAAAAAGTGTGATTTAACTCGCCCTTCAGGTGCTTCTGATCTACACTAAAGCTGAAAAACCACTGTTCTAGATTATGTCACCCATATAGACAGAAGTTCTTCTTTTAAAGCCAATAGATTTTAAACAGAAAAATGACATGTGTTGGATCTGATATTTTTAAATCAAAAGAGCCGCCTGAAAGCAATGTGGAGAATAAATTAGTGTACATGTGATGAGAGGTGAGGGAATGGGATGGAGGGTAGGGAATAAAATTGGATGATGTTTAAGAGAGGCTGTTGCAGTAATTCAGGTGAAAAGTAAGAGGACATGAACTGAAGAGATGTGGTGAATACGGCTTTGAAGAATATTCAATGGCTACTTGGTCATTTTCAGATTATTAAGAATGTTCTATGACCCGTTTTACTGTGATTCAACTGAATGTAGACTCATCGATCATCATTATCCCTCTCCCTATCTTTTGGCCCCACTTTTAGTGATGGCCGCTGGAAACTTTTCTTTGAAGAATACTAAAAATATTAAGTGTTTCTCCCATACAAGTGATCAGTTTCATTTCTAAATAAGATGAAACCGTTGTTTAGGTTTCTGTCTCCGGCGTGTAGCACAATTACATCAGAGTATTTCCTCTGGCCTTGAATCAGAATTCCCTTTACAGTCTCTGACTCATTTGAACAAAGTTACATGTATAGCAAAAAGGATTGTCCTAATGGTGTAAGCAATATTATTATTAATTTTCTGATGAAAATTAAAAAGGAACTTATTTACCAGTTCTTTCAGTGGTTCCACATTTGTGGTTCTTGCATGATAGGTAAACACATATTTACTGCATTTACTAATATGTATTTAGCACATATTATAATGCAGTAACATAAGTGAAAGTTACCTGTTGCATACTTTAAATATATAATACTAGATTAAGATGATGATGAAATAGGATTCAAGAATCATTGCATTCTGAATATCTATTGTACTCTCTTATGCATCAGTCTCTTTGCTCATTACTTTACATGCATTATTACTTAATCCTCAAAGCTCATACTAGTTTTTATTTCAATAAAGATTTGAGATTGAAGAGGTTAACTAGACTGTCATTCCTAATAAGGAGCTGAGACTGTTTGAGCTTCAGAACAGTCTGACAAGAAAGCAAAGAGAAATACTATTTTTCATAGATCATTCTGAAAAGGAACTTCAAGATCATGTTAATACAAGTGCAGAGAGATATGAACTCTCACATATTCTTGGTGTGAATATAAGATGATATGGTTTTTCAGGAAAGAAACCGGGCTGTATCTATTTAGACGGAAGCATAGAAGTTTCCAAATTGTCTGATTTAGAAACCTCATTTCTAGGATTTCTAGGAAACTAGTCTATGGAAATAATTTGAGATGGAACAAAGAAACATGCATTCTGATGTTTTTCAAAAATACTTGAAATGGAAGAAAGGGTTTGGATAGGGAAGAACCCCCCAACATGAAAAGCAAGGACCTATATCTGTGGCTTCATGGGACTCCTTCTAGGTGATTTCATAGATGTAGGTTCTCACTTTTCATATTGGGGTGCTTCTGCCTATCCAAACCCTTGAGATCCAGGAAGACCAGGATATGTATAAAAGCGTCATTAAGTCCTGGATAAATTTGATTAATCTACTTGAATCATCAACTTCAGTTGATAATTTAGGGTGAGGATGATTTTGTATTACACATAGATATTGTATAAGTAGCATTAGGAAGTATCCAAATGTTATGATAAAGTGATGGACTTCAAAAACTTTCTAACCATTTTGAGATATACTACTGCCAGATCTCCTAAAGGAATTTTCTCTCCTTTGCTATTAAGCATGGCAGATACCTCAGATGGAAAGTTTGACAGGTATAAATTTAAATGAATAACTGTTATTAATAAAATAACATTCCCAAGGATTAAAAAGTACAGTTATAAAAATAATACCTATGGAAGCCACAGAGTCATCAAACCTATTTGAGAAATTAAGGAGCTAGGAGCTAGAAAAAGTCAGTGACTTATTCAAGGTTTTAAAAATGGTCCAGAACATCACTATAACCACTACTTGGATCTCTTGGAGTATACTTGGAGTATACTCCATACTTTGTTGAGCTTCCTCTAACTTTCTGAAAAACAGGAGTTGCTGATACTGTGTTAGATTGTTTTCTTAGCAAATTAGCAATATTTTTCATGTCTGTGAATGAATAATTCAACTGGGATCAGTTAGAAGGCATCAGATTAACTGCAAAAGTGAAAGCATGTTCAAATCACATTCTCATGAAATCACATAGAATGGACTGTGGCTGAATATTTTGTTATTGTGAAGTTTTGCAATTTGGTCTCTGTATACACTAAGTCTTGTAGAAATCATCCTATTTTGCTTCTTTTTCTCCTCTAAACACCTACACCCTCTCCATGAATATTGAGTGAAAGCAATGGTTTTCTTGAAGAAAGAACCATAGGTGTCTGATGCCAAACCCAGGAAAAGTCCTGGCTCTGCCAATTTCAATTCAACAAATATTTCTGCCACTCTCTAATCTAGGTCAGGTCAATTTGTCTCTGTCCTCGTTTTGCTCAACCATGATGCGTATGTGCTTAAAAAGGAAATTATTCATTGGAAAATCTCTATCCATCTAAATGTTGGCTCCAAGCCACTGGTCCAACATGAACAAAATTCTGCTTCTAGATGTTTCTTTGTGTTTGGAGAGGTAGATGCTAACTTGCAGAATATTTTTGTAAGAATATTCTTTTTTCTTATTGAAGAAAGAGCTCTTAGAAGAAATATTAATCTTATTAATACAACCAAATAATCCAACTTTTAAAAGCTAAGGCTATTTGTATTAGGTGTTGAGGCTATGTCAACATATGACACACATGATAATTTGCAACTGATCTAGAAAATCACCAGTGAAAGAGGAGATGATTAAGTCCAAATTAGCTGATGTAATGTTCTAAGATAAACAAGTTAATCAGAAAGCAAGTACTTTTAAACTTCCCTTTGTGCTATGTAAATACAGTCTTTTGTGATACTAATTTATTATTTACATAAGCATATAAATTTCTATTTGTTTTGATTGGTTAAAATTAAAAACAGAAATACATATGTACAGTAAAGGAATCAAAATGAATGAATTAAAGAGTTCACTGCCTTTATATACTTAAATAGCATAATTGAATGGTCTTCTTGAGACATTTGAACTTACAGGAATTAAATGGGTGTATATTTCAGAGTTATTTTAGGATAGCATGAAACTTGAATAAATTCTGAATAAAAATTTAAGCGAATGTGCCATGATTATTATAGGTGAAAAGTGTTAGACTGCATGTCAAGTAGATAAAAGGTTATTTGATCTTTTAATTATCTCAAAATGTGGAAAATGTTTTAAAATTGATTGTATATAAATTTCTTTGAACCAGTAATTAGTCTATTTCTCTTAAATTTCCTATTATATCTTCATTTCTCCGTAAGAAATAGCTCCCATTTTCTTTTACCTAGTAGAAGACTTTAACCTACGAGAACAGAGCTTGAGTATTAATTATAGGTCATTTCCCTGATCTTATTCCTATTATCACCCCCTTGAATATTTAGACAAATCATTTAATTCCTGTTTTAAAATTTTACTCCACAACAGAATTAGCAATTTTTAAAATATACTCATTTCCCAGATACAAAAAATATGCAGAAAAATTTTACTTTGTCAAAAATGAATTTTGACCAATTTCCAAATTCCACGTTGTCTATATTTAAGGTGACAATCTTTAATTTAGTTGCAATTAGTGGAGTGTTTGTAGTTGTCTTTTGTGCCTTTGACACATATCATAATAATGTGTGACAAAACAACTGTGCTACATATGATGACATTTTTTCCCATTAAATATTTTTTAGCTATTGACTGAATGTTTTTAGCTGTTGACTAGACACAATATAATATTACTTAATCCACTCTGCTTTGAGAGAATAAATGAGCCTGGATTCTTTGCTTAGATTGATAGTGGTTCCAATGACAATTTTAGGAAATGCAATGGAATTTTAGTGAAGGCAAAAATTGAGTTTGTTTATCAGCATGTCAAGTTTCAGTTGCTCCTACATTTTATTAGTAGTTGTCATTAGTTCAGAATTATCATAAGATTTGCTACAAATTTTGTTTTGTTTTGGGGGGGATTACCTAATATTAACTGAGTAAATGGATAAATAGCATGGTATGCTCAGTCTTGATCAATGTTCTTTATCTGAACTGTGTTTTGAATTCACCTTTTAAAAGTACTTAGTTTAACTTTTATTATGGGAGTATATAAGTGAAAGATAAGCAGAAAGAGCTGGTAAAACGAAAATATTTAAATTAGATAATGTGTAGCTTACCAAATCATTTCCTTTTTGCCTAAAAGTGCAAGGCCCTACATGCCCCTTATTGAGTGAGTTATGTGAAAACCAAGCTTTACTTTCTTGTAAGTTTGTATTAAAAAATAATAGTTATTTTTCACTTTATATAAAATTTTACTTTTTATAGTTTATATTAAAATAGTTATTTTTCTGCTTTCTAACTATAATTTATTTAATGTTGTAACATTAATAGGCAGTCAAATTATTTATGACCTCGAAATGTTCCCTCTGATTTAAAATGTCCATCTCAAGTTCTCTTTTCTCAAACTTCTAGCCATTCTTAACTGCTCTTGTTCCTCCCTCCAAAACGCTGTCCTTTAATTTCCGCTCACAGCTGCACCCATCTCCTGCAAATCCAGAGCTTCTCTTAAAGCAGAGGATTTAACTTGTGCAAAAGAACTCAGCTGATATCATTAAAGGAACCCAGAATACTTCAGAAGAACTAAAATTAGATAAACTTCGATTTTTTGTTTTTGTTTTGTATTGCTTCTCCATCCTGTAAGGATGCAATAATGGTAGCAAAGTAGGCAAAACAACTTTGATCAGGCAACCACTATTGTTTCGAAGATAAAGAGTGAAGTTATTGTTTTTGGCAATAAAAGGAACCATCACCTCCTAAGGCAATAGGCATGAAGAGTAAAGAAATCCCCTAGGTATTAAAATAAATGACCCCTCCAATAACTCCCTATTTACATATACATGTTATAATAATTTTTGATTCTGGGGAAAAAAATATAAGTAAGAAGATAAAGAACTTTCTGCTTGCTTTTCTGCTGCAGAATCTGGTTAAGTTTCTCTATCATGAACCAGGCTGCCTGGGCAAGATTTAGGAGGCATGTCTCAAAGCCACAAAATTCAGAATTGGAGCCTTGACCCTGCCTAGGACTATGATAAACAGCCATTTCTTATTTGTGCCCTGTTTTACCCACTAGAATTCAAATTATATTAGAGAATATGTCATCATTTGCTCATGAACAGTTAAATCAATGGCCCATTGTTAGAAAACTCAGAATTCCTTCCAAGAGTTGGAAATAAACCTTGGGAGAGCTAACTCAGAATTACAGGGACTGTAGATTTCAGGTTCTTAGGCATGGGCAAGCAACTTTGAAACAGACAGAAATAGACACTAGTTCATACTGTAGTTTTATTCTATTTAAAATTCTCTTACCTGTGCTTATACATTGATTGATTTTTAAATTTAGTATTTGTTATTCTTTTTAGAGTTGGGGTCTTCCTCTGTCTCCAAGGTTGGAGTGCAGTGGCAGAATCTAGTTCACTGCAGCCTTGAACTGGGCTCAAGCAATCCTCCCACCCCAGCCTCTCAAGTCACTGGGATTATAAACCTGAGCCACAGCACTCAGCTCTACTGCTTTGATTTAGTCTTAGAGCAACATGGAAAAATTAGAATTATTTCAAATCCATTGTTCTATTTCCTCGTGATAGGACACATTTTTCTACATAGTGTCTTCTAAATAGTTGACGATGGAAAAGAAAAAGGGAACTCATTTTAAAAAAATGGGTAACTCTTGCCAGTATCTGTTAACTACTGGTCAAATTGCCTTTCAACAGAGAAAACTGAAAGTAGTATAAATGATAGTGGGGAGTTTTAGGAAAATTTAATGGAGATGTGAAATGCCACTGTTTGCCTCCCACTGCTACGGTAAGAATGGAGATGCAGAGAACTGTAATTAACAGTCCAGAACAAATGGAGATAGCAAACATTGCTAGGCAGGCAAAAACGGTAATTACAAACTATAACTTACTCACTACTTAATTGGAATAAGAACCTTCATTTGAATCATCTTGAATGATTTAGTTCTGATCTAATGTGTTTTCTTTGTAAAGTCTAAAACCAGGATAGTTTCAGTAGACTTCAAAACAATGTCTACTCAATATTTTTCTACTATTGGTGTATGTGACTTAGAAAATTTACAGGTTTCAGATTTATTCTGTTCATTTTATCATACTATTTGTAATTAGTAATTGATCTAGAAGAATAAGCAGATTATGGTTTGCTACTACTCTTGAAAAATCAGGCAAAATGTTATTTTATCTACTCAGTACAGAGCCGTATGGCCAATTTCATCAAATCTTAAAAATAAAGTAATAGATCACACTTTTAAGCTGTTTTGTATAAATTAATGCTTCATATATTTTCAAAGTAGATGTGAAGTACTTTAGATTTTTTTAACCAACATATTTAAGTGTGTACTATACAGGATCCAGTAAGCTTTGGTATGTTATTATTTGTTTGCTTATTTGTTTAATATATGAGGTGTACTGGTACAACATTCAAGAATAAAGTGATCTTCTGCTCTTGGGAGTGTCATGCCATTCTATGTAAAGCTACTCTGCCTTTTCAGAATTTCATCTTGTGACTGACTCACTGGAACTGTTTATTGTGTGGAAGAATAGAGAGGTTCATTCTAGCATATAGGTGTTACCTTGTACAATTAGAGGCAAATATTTGATTTACTTAGGAACTAAATCAGAGACACTTTGGGATGATGTGTTATTAGGTTGCAGACAGAGAGTTCTGAGTTAGATTGTGTTAAACATGTCAGCATGGATTAATCTACAGAAGTTTGTAACCAGCTCTATACAGAATGAAATACCTTCAGTCTCACTTCCAAGCAGAGAATTTTAGAATCACCCTTGAGCCCTATTCTGTTCATGGAAATGTGCACAGAGCCAGCTGTCCCTTGGCAAAATTGAGAAGTAGATAACATTTAATGCCCTTTGCTTCAAAGAGTATGACTTCTTGTCCCAAGGTGCTCACTGAGTCAATATTAATCAGAAACACTTCAGTTTTCAGACCATTAGTGATGGCCATCTTCATCCAAATAGTCTATTTTCTCAGGCCTTTGTTTTCTGTAAGTGTCATAATTAGTATTAATGCTCATAATTATAAATAATATTTTTGAGTGCTGTGTGTTTTGGATTAGTAAAACTCTGTTAAATTCTCACTGGTTTTGTTTTGTAATTACCTGGAAGCTAATTCTGGGTTATATTGTCACAACAAATTTATAGATGTAATCTAATCATTCTAAGCACCGTCTAAAAATAAGCTTTTTTGAAATGAAATGTAACTTAATTTGTCCTTCATTCTAAACTGATTCCTGTTTATTTTAGCAAATTGACTTCAATAATAAGTTGCATGGGTCTGTTGTCCTTTACCAGAATGAGCCATTTGCTTATATTTGAAATCATGTACTTATGGAAAGATTATTTGACTGAGAGATCTGAGTTTTAGACCCACATACAGTATTAGTTCATTGTGATAACTACATTAAGTCAATTCACCTCTCTGAACTTTAGTTTCATTATTGGGGTAAAATAAAGGGTTTTACTTTGATCTTCAGTTTTCGTAAATTTACAACCAATTCTTACCTTACAACTTTAGAGAATGAAGGACATATTAAGTTACATTTCATTTCAAAAAAGCTTATTTTTAGATGGTGCTTAGAATGATTAGATTACATCTGTAAATTTCTCAGTATTCATTATCCGAAGAGGAAAGATAGCTAAGAAAGCGTTCTTTCTTAACAACACTTGGGCACCCAATACTTTTCCCATGAGTCATCCATTCAATCATTTGATAAATACTAATTGAGCACCTACTATGTTTCAAGTACTTCATGAGATGCTAAGGCCACAACAGTGGGGAAAAAAATTGGCCCTTCTACACCTTGTAGTCTAGTGGGAGGAAAAAAGAGTAATGAAAAAAATCAGGCTATTTAATGTAAAATTACAAATGTGATGCATGCCGCAATTAGAGAGCAGTGCCATCACATAATGAATACTGAGAAATTTTCAAAAAAGAAAGGTAATTGCTACAGCAAGTGTTAACCAGTGATGTGTCTGATGGATGTTGATATTTCTGACAAAGAGCAAATAGGAGCAAGGTGTGCAAGTAGATTAGAGATCAGATGGGAGTCTTGAAAAGTATCTGTTTTATGATCCTATTTTCTGCAGAAATGTCAATTTAGTGTTTGGGACAAAATCTAACTCTCATGGTACTTATGATTTAGAGGAGCAATCTAATTAACCCAAATCTGGTTATCCATGGCTTTCTATGAGCTCTTTCAATAACATTTAGAATAGTGTGGGAAAATCCACAAATTCTAGGCATGGTTTCATGTGTATGTGTTTGTGTGTAGCGATTCTTCCTGGTGTCATATTAGTAGATATATTAGTGGATGGCTACCTGTCTTTATCTTTCAAGTCTGATTTTGTTCAGCATAGGTAAGCCTTTTTCTGAACCTCAAAGAGTGCTTTAAGCAGTGGGATGCTAGAAGTTTCTTGTTCATGGGACAGTGCTAATCAGTTTAACAAATATGTGGAGAACCTATTTGATGTCAAGCACTGTGCTGGCAATAAAGGATATGCAGATGATTAAGGATATGTGAAGATCATAATTTAGTAACCTTAATTTAATAAGCTCAAAATCTAATTATTTAGCAACTTCTATTATGTCCTTGTATGTGGAATTTGAGAAAATACAGAAATAATTAGTCTTGGCTTTTAGAAACAATCATAGAAAAATAATATGGAGCAGTCATTTATAAAATAAGATTTAATTTCAAGTGGAATAATCTAGCTATGTTTACATTTCTCAAGAGAAATAGACTTGTTCCCTTAGAAGTTTTAAAAGCAGGCACTGTCTGTCAAAGTTTTACCATGGCTGAAATTTTTAACACTGAACTTAGTACTTTAAATTGGTGAATGCCACAAAAAAGATAACTATGGGAGATAATTCATATGTGTAATTAGCTAGACTTACTCATTCCACAATGTATAGATACTTGGAAATATCACGTTGTACATATTATTTCCTCTGTCAATTAAAATGAGTGAAGGAATGAATGAATAAGTAGATAAATGGTGTCTGTAAGCCCTGAGTAAATAACATATGTAAGTGAACCAAAAGCTAGTACTTTTTTATTGCTGGAAGTTTTGGTTGAGTGATTAAATCTAAGTGGCTGAGGATGTACACTAAATACAGATGTCCTGAAGAGACTTAGGTCTCCCTTCTCTGAATACCTTTCCTCTGCATTATAGCAGTAGATGGTTCTCTTACCTAATACTGTTTCTCCATGTTTTCTCCCTGACCTTCTTTTGCTACCATTCCTTAAATCTACTTACCCTTACTCTGTCAGGAAAAAAAGCCAGCACATGTATATAAGGAAAACATCTTCTCGCCCCTAATGGACTAGACCTGACCTGTTTTAGAGGAAACCAGTCACGACTCTGTTCTGTCAAGCTCTGACATAAGAGGTAAAGTGAGCAGAATGTTAACGTATAATATTGAAACAACAGTTTTGCATACTTTTTTAGGTAAGGCAGCTTTGGTTCATGTAAGACAAACCAAAGAGATATAATTTCAGAACACTCTGTGAGGTTCCTCTGGGATCTGGGAGAAGAGCTCTGAGTACATGAAGAAGGGGTCAGTGCTGTGGTCAAAGATACTTGGCCCTCTAGTAGAGACAACTGTGAAACTCTGTGAGTGTAGAAGAGAACTATAGGCATAGCCAACACTCGGCATTACCATAGGGTCTGTCAGAATTAACTGGAAGCCACGCTCAAAGCCTTCCAGTAAATAACCAAAGCATCAGGAAGAAAATAAGCGCAAGGAAAATGTTGATGAGAGGCACTCAGAGAACGAAAAGATATTTTGCATAGTATAATTGAGTTTTAAGTCATCTAGTGGAATTACCCCTTAAGAGGAAATTTTATATCACGTAATTTTATCTAATTTTCTACTTAAACATTGGGGCCAAATTCACTTATCCACAGCCTCTAATGTTCATTTTAAGTATGAAAAAAGGCAACAAAAAAGTAAGTATATAAGTACAAATTAAACAATTTTCCACTAATATTTTGGTAGTACGCATGACTGTGGGCCAAGTGTGGTGGCTCAAGCCTGTAATCCCAGCACTTTGGAGGTTTAGCAGGAGGATCACTTAAGGCCAGGAGTTCAAGATCAGCTTAGGATACATAAAGAATTCCCATCCCTACAAAAATATTAAAACTATTTTTCTAAACTATGAAACATTAGTTGGGCATGTTGATATATGCCTGTAGTCCAGCTACTCAGTGGCTGAAGGAGAGTTACATGAACCCAGGAAGTCGAAGGTGCAATGAGCCATGACCATGCCACTACATTCCAGCCCAGGTGACAGAGTGAAAAAAGAAAAAAAGGAAAAAAAAGAAACCACCACCACCAACAAACAAAAACATAATCTTGGGCACATGAAAGAGCTTTCTTTCCTTCTAATTATATTCCTGCTCAAATATTGTATTAAGGATTCAATATTTAGTAGCTCCCATCCAATTTGGCAGTTATTAGTTTTACTGTTCATGCAAGTGTTTTTTATTGTTCTAAGATTAATATATCCAATTTTATTCTTTCTTCTGCATTTATTTTTTCTTGACTTCATGTCAGAAATTAAATACATCTGCTCTCCTAGTAGCAGAGAGGATTTGAATGAAGATCAACATTTCCGGCTGTCCTTTCTGAATAATGTTTCTGCTTGAACTTGGCAGATTAACAATACTTCCAATAAATATTGCCATAGAATAATTCGCTTACTGTTTAATGCCACCATTTTAAAATCTCCTGCAACCACCTTTCTCCATATATAGTCTTCTCTGGATCATATTTTGTATTTGTGATTACTCTGATTGAAAGTTAGTGTGCAGAAAACCTTGAGCTTTTCAATAAATACAGCTTAGTTACCAAAAACTTAGGTTCAGATATCAGACATTAGATTCTAGTCCCAGTTTCTCCTAATATTCCAGGATTGCTTAGAACTATTCACATACTACATAAACCTTATATTGGGGCTGATAGTATTATACAGGGTCTGGTTATCTTTTAAGTGATCTCCACTCTTATCTCCCTGGGGGAAATCTCTGCTTTTTTTTCTGTCATTCTGCCTACCACAATCCCCTTTTTCTGTTTTGATTAAGGATTTCTGCCTGTACATCGCTCATTCCTTGTGGTCCTGGTGGAGCTATCATTTAAGGTGTTGCCATCCCGAAAGTATAGGCACAGGACTCAAGCTTGGCCACGTGGATTCCCTTACTCCTCAATTTAAATCTTAAACAGTGACACCCAAGGATGAAAACAATGGGAGCTGCATTTTCCTTTCAAGCGACTGCCCATTGATTTATTAGGTTGATGCAAAAGTAATTGTGGTTTTTGCCATTATTCTAATTGCAAAAAAGGCAGGACCCAGGAAAGTGTTGCACGTTATGTATCATATCAGGTTGGTTCAAAAGTAATTGTACCAACCTAATACACTATTTAGTGCCCAGAACTTCCCTTGTTCCTGTCTTTATGTGGTCATATTCCGTTTTTCTGTAATTCTGAATCCTTCCAACAAATCCCTTTTACTTTTAATATGAAACCTTAATCAAGTTTGCTTAAATTTTTGTCATTTATAAACAATTTTTGTCATTTATAGCAGTAGTGAGGGCCCACTAGACTGGAATTATTTCCCATCTTTAAAATAGATTGATTGTTTTGTTTGGTGAAAGAAACAACCAGGTAAGTTACATTTTTGAGATCGGATTCTGACTTTGCAGTTAAAGTGCTTGGACTGATTCTAGATTATAATTTAGAATTTCGGGTAGAAGGAGGTTTCTGCAGGTATCTGCCGGATACTTCACATCTTGGGTAGGTTATACAACCTGCTGGATGGATTCCTTTAGAACATCTTCCACTACAGCTGGCATGTGTCTCATTTAATGGGAGTGCTATGCTGACATCTAAGCTCTCTCCATCTGTGCTTCTCCAAGAATCTCTGCTTTGTTCACTTCTATTGTACCAGCCACGTTTGTGCTGGCTTCTTGTCCATTTCCCAATTTAGCGAAATTTTCAAGATGGCTGACATAGTATTTGTTATTTGACAAAAGGGCTTGGCATTCCTTTAGAACTGATGAGTTATTAGCACTTTGGCAAAACTCCCTTTCTTTATCCAAGAGGGCAGAACAGAGTACTCTTTATGTGGAAGCAAATTCACCCAACTTTAGTTTCTTTTTTGTGGTTTAGGCTCTTCTCAAGCATCTATACAAAGTTATATCTTGACCAAATATGGGCACAGATGTTCTTTTACTCTACAGCAAAAGGGCTCATCCTGAATAAGAAGTTGTTCATGGGTAGGCTTTGTAGGTCCATTAATTCTTTGTGATTTCATGTAGCATTTGATGTGGTGAATACTTTCATAAAAAGAGTCAGATATTATGAGATTTTCCATGTTTAATAAATAAAAACAAATTAAAAACCACAAATAAAAAAAATACTTACGAACTTGACTTTTCTACTAGGCTATGGAGTATTTAAAGTCTGAATCCATACTGGGAATAAATGAATTTCTACCCAGACCTGAGGTCATTCGAAATTTGTTAGAATAGAAGTGGGCAGCCATATGCTGATCTGGGTCTCTGTTACGCTGCCAATTTAAATGCATGCCAGAGAGGTGTAGAAAAGTTTCCTGGGGCAATCCCAATAATCCTATCCCTGGTGGCACCCAGTGCCTTTGGAGGCATTGGAGCATAGGTTCTTGAGCTCAGTTTTGTCAAGTGCCAGCACTTGTGAAGAGCACAAATGGCAATTTAAACACACCTAGGTTATATATGAAAATAACATTTTTCCTGTTATTATAGAATGTATCTTGAGTTGTTTGCTGATGCAAGTGATGAGTCTATGTTTATTTACCTACATTCTTTTGTACCAGTTCCCTAGGGTTCAGAAAATATACAGGATTTGGAGTTAGAAGAACTAAAATCAATTTAAGCTTCATTAATTTAATGGTGGTATGACCTTGGGTGAATCATGTAAGTACTCTGAGCTGTAATTCCTTAGTCTGTGAAATGGGAATAATGATGCTATCCAAATCCCAGTTATTCTGATCATCAAATGAAATCATGCATATGACCTATAAAATGTCTTTTTGGATTATTACCAGCAGATGGAATATCATGCATTTTGAAATGATTAGGCAAGACCAGAGGTCAGTGTTGAATTATGAGTCTAAGTCCTTTTTCTTCTTGAATGAACAAACTAAATTACAATGCCAGGTTTGCTGATTATCAGACCCTAATGCTTGGCTCATAAATCAGCTGTGAGGCTATATACATATTCCTGTTTTTCAAAGATGAGTGCATTTTAAATCCAATAACTAGAAATAGTCTTCTGAGACAGAAATGGATTTTTAGGGTAAGGAAGGCCACATTTCACTTCATTTTTAAATTTTAATCTCGATTTCTGAAGTCCCTAACTTCTAACAAATCTTCATGTAGGTCATACTATATCCTTCTTTAAAAAAGGAGGGAAAATGTGTATTATTAGGCATCTTGAGTGTACCCAGCCCTGTAATATGCTCAGTACTTTTCTTGAGTAAAAGTACTCTCACTCCATCCTCACTCTGCCACCACCATCTCTCCCTAATGTTTGTTCCCATAGGACCCTCCTTTTTTTCTTCTTTCAGTTCTTTCCTTTTATATGTAAAACAAACAAAATGAAGGAAACATTTTCTTATAAATTGAAGACAAAATACCTCACCTGTAGCCCACACATCTGTAAGAGTTCAAGGAAATCCTAGGTGACAATACTTTAAAGAAAAACTCCATTGAAGAGCATTCTTTGCATGTTTTGTGTAAAATGCTAGTTTGTTTGTGGAATGTTCTCAGGAGAGCTGCACTGTCATCCTTCTCTTATTGCTAGGGAGCTGTGGGACCGTAACCTCTTCAAATTGCATTGATCTAGTCTTTACCAGAATATTGGCCTAAGCCAGGTCTGAATCCTTAGCCAGCCTTTGAATCATCCAATTCTGGACCTTTGCCTACATGTAACTGTTGCAAAAGCAACAGTTTTCTGTCTCAGTGCTTCCATACTGCTATTATTTTAGCCTCTCTTCATTCCCATCCAATTCTGTTCTGTTCATTCAATGTGGCTGAAAAGCACTGACATTTGTTCTTACAGATCTCTACCAAAACTGAGCAAATTCGAAGCCATTTAATGCACCTGGCTTATCAGCTGAGCCCTCAGTCAGTCTCGATACTTTAACCTCTTCTCTTTTGCATCTGGGTAAAAATAGAAAGTTTGAAATGTTTGTGGAACACTAGAAAGAGCTTTATTTTTCTTTACAGTGTTGATGGTAAAATAGTAAACAATAGAAAATCAGCCATTTAAAAATACTTGAGAATTTTAAACAAATAATTCAGAATTTAGAATTGATTTCATGGTCCATGTTTACTGAAAATATTACTGAGTACATCCACTGTTGTTTGATTACCGAAAGAAAGAACAAAAGAAAGACAGAAAGATTACAGATGCTTTCTTTAGCAAAGCTTAATTCTTGGGATAATGACTGCTTTCTTATAAAGTGGAGCCCTGTTAGGATAAGAAAGAGGTACCTCTAATTATTTCAGGGCCTCATAACACAAAACACGGAAATTGCCTTAGTTATTCCATTCTTATTTTGCTCCCTGGATTTTAAAGGTGCAAAGAATCTGATTAACTGGCACAGACCTCTTGACACACCAAGCATATGGAAAAAATTCAGAATAGGGTGAAAAAGATTTTTCAGGTCTTTTTCTATTCACAAAGCGTTGACTAAATGAGCTAACTGAAGAAAACACATGTATGGGAATTTGTGCTTATATACCTGCTTGTAATTTTTGCTTGTGTGTTTAACTCATCAGTCTTAGCTTGCTGTAAAATTCTTTCATTTTTGCTTGGCTTGCTTTGTATCCTGAGTACAGTGTTTCAGAGATGAAAGTTCTTGGTTACAGTTAAAGATTTTGTAAGTATCAGCCAGGCACATCGGCTCACTCCTGTAATTCCAGCACTTTGAAAGACCAAGGTAGGTGGATCACAAGGTCAGGAGCTGGAGACCATCCTTGTCAACATGGTGAAACCCCGTCTCTACTAAAAATACAAAAATTAGCTGGGCATGGTGGCAGTTGCCTGTAATCTCAGCTACTCAGGAGGCTGAGGCAGGAGAATCACTTGAACCTGGGAGGTTGCAGTGAGTCGAGATGGTGCCACTGCACTCCAGCCTGGGTGACAGAGCGAGACTCTGTCTCAAAAAACAACAAAAAAGATTTTGTAAGTATCACTCCCTAGGACACTGACTGCACTTTTACACTAGGTTTATTAAGGAGGTTATCCTTCTGCAAGTCATGAGTGGCCTGGTTGAGATAAAAGAGCTGATTCAGCACTCCCCACATGGTGAACATGACTGGAATAGCCAGACTGATATTAGATGGAACACCTTGGAAGAGGAAGGATAGAGCTCTTTCAGTTACACCATTGAAGAAGTTCTCCCTGACCATTACATGCTTTGGAGAGTTTCCATGTCTATAGCTTACAGTGTATTCTGCTTTTTTAATAATGAACTCTTCTTTCTGTTTTAGAAAGAAGACAGTTAAAAATACGTACGTTTTCAAACATAACTCCATGTCTAAAGCAAGGAATGGAGAATATACTATTGAGTGACAGCAATTTATGATTAAGTGTGGAGTCTGGGCTGTGGAGTCTGATAACCCAGATTCAAGTCCTAGCTTTGTCATTTGCTGTGTGACCTTATGTTACCCCATCTGTGAAATGCAGATGATATAGTAGATATCATCTACCCCATAGAGCTAGAACAAGGATCAAATGAAATAGCACATGTAAAGCATTTAAACAGGACCCAGCAAAGTATTAATGCTCAAGAAAGTTAGTTACTGATATTCTTAGTATAAATGTATCACAAGAGGCCTAATTGGCACACAATATACGTATTTCTCATTAGGTTTTACTTTCTATGTGAAATGATATGCATATAGTAATTAGGGACTTTCATGATAATATTTTAAAAAATAATTACAGTTACTTAATCTGGAAAGAACCCTGGGCAAGGGTGTGGCTATGCCACACATTAATAAGTTATCAAGGAATATGTGCAGCACTCTATTAATTTTAATGGTGTAGAGATATAAAATTAGCAGACTGCCTTGAAATAGTTTTTAAAGCAGTCACTTTTATCTTGTGAGAATGATTTTTTTTAAAGCCTTAAATGTTTTGCCACATCCAAATAATCTGATCACTCTTGTGGATGTGGCCAACAGACATAAATAATTCTTATAATAGATCTTTCTCAAATGGCAGAAAACTGTCTCAGTACTTCCATACTGCTATTATTTTGGCTCTCTTCATTCCCATCCAATCCTGTTCTGTTCATTCATTGTGGCTGAAAAGCACTGACATTTGTTCCTACAGATCTCTACCAAAACTGAGCAAATTAGAAGCCATTTAATCTAGCTTGTATAAAAGTGGAAGCAATAGAAGGGGGAATTGAGTTGTTTTTAAATCCCATTTTATTATTACATTATTCCAACGGTATTGCTATTAGCTATATTGATCACGGCTGACTTCATGGCTGTGTGTTGACCACAAAATGTAATCTGGCGGGCATTTCAGATTTCGAATGACTTTCTAGAGTACCCAAGTTAAAATTGTTGATGCTACATGACAACTGCTATTATTTCAGTGCCAGCCAAATATAAAAGAACATTAATATTCATTAGCAATGTTACAGCTGGTGACTCCTTAACAACATTGTAATGGTTTGAATAATTATTTCAAACAGTGTATTGGAATATGCACACAATAAGCCCTGACTGACACAATGCATTAAAAAGCAACACAGTAATGTCAAGGAAAAAAATAAATATGTATGCCTATATATTAGGCTAAGTAAATAAATGCTTTAGAAATATACTTCAGCTGGTAAGTCCTACCACTATGCAAGGACTGACTAATTTTTGAATGTGTTACATGGGGGAATCACCATGGTAAACATCTGAAACACAAATTCAAGTCTCAATTTTATCACTTAAGTTCAATGCCACTGTTTTCATTTCTACAAATTAGGCTTTGTGTCGTAAGTGTATCTGAAGAGGTAGTTATAAAGATTTTTTTAAAAGACAAATTTAATGAAAGGGAGTTTGGTAGCAGAGGTTATAAAATAGCACTAATATCTCTTTTCTATTTTTTAATTCAGATGTAAAGATGGGGTCTTGCTCTGTTGAGCAGGCTGGTCTCAAACTTTGGGGCTTAAGCAATCGTCTCGGCTCTGCTTCCCAAAGGGCTGGATAACAGGCAGAAGCCAGCACTCCTGGCCAACAGTAATATCTTCTGAGTACCTAATATGGACCGCACATCATGTTGGGGTTTATATGTGCTGTATCATTTCATCAGGGAGGTGGCCCCATCACCATTTTATAGATGACTAAACCAAAGGCAAAAGAGGTGCACCGTGCACATGACTGGACAATGTGAAATCCTAGTGTTAGGATTAAAGTCCAAGTGTGGATATCCTTTGAAATATAGCCAGATGTTTCTGGAGTTTGTTCAAGAAGAAGCACTTTGGTGAATGTTATTGGGGTTGGAGCTGGGCAGGAGACATAGAACCTGCTTTTAAGGAATTTCTCATTTCACCAAGATGATAAGACTAAGACGCAGGAAGCATTTATATGGAAGTCCATCGACCAATTGACAGTATAATAAGAGTATTTATACTTTGTGTTCCAAAAAAGTTAAGTTATACCAACCTCCCTTTCCTTTCACTGTTTTTATAAACATGATGCATAAGGAAGAAAAACTGACCTTTCGTCATTCTATTTTTTTTTTAGGAATTTACCAATATTATTATTTTAATTTTTATTGGCTAATAAATATAGTATATATTTGCCTGTACAACATGTTTGTATATGTATATGCGTAGTGAAATGACTTACTTGAACTAATTGTATATGTATTACTTCATATTTCTACCTTTTCTTTGGTGATGAGAACATTTAAAATATAATCTCTTAAAGATTTTCAAATACAGTACACTATAGATATTGTGGATTTGGTTCTAGACCATTGCTTCCTAACTTTTAAAGTATAATTTTCTTGACTTTCTAGACAGGTCTACAATTTTAATTATTTTCTTCAAGAAATGATCTGAATTATAAAATTTTGAGAGCATTGTACATTTTAAAATAAAGCTAATTTTGTATTTTCTATGCTGTGATTAAGCTATTTTTACTACACAATTAGAGAAGTCACTAGTAAATAATCATTGCATATGTATATACACTAGAATACTAACGAAAAATAAATATTATACACCTTTCCCTGTATTGTACTATTTTAACAGAAACTTTTATGTTTTTCATTATATATAGTTTAAAAACAAGCTGAAATATACTATTTAGTATGCAATAACGCAGTATTTGAACACAAGATGTTGCTCAACTCCTGTAACATTTATGACATTCACTCTTCTTGGGTAAAATAAGGCCTGTTTTGGGGGATCAGTCCTGAAAGCATCATAAAATGTACACCAAGATTCAGGAAATTTATGAAACACTCAGCTAATTTCACTGATTCTACTGATCAAAAGCACAACTTAAAGGAAAGACTGATATATTAAACTACATTAAAATTAAGAACTTCTGTTATCAAAAGTCACAATCAAAATATGAAAGCACAACCCACAGACTGAGAGGAGCTATTTGAGTGACTTAACTTCCCACAAAGGACTCATATACAGAATATTCAATGAATCCTTACAAGTTGGTATAAGAAAGAGATAATGTGATATAAATGAACAATTAACTTGAATAAATACTTATTTTTAAAAGGTCCAAATGGTCAGTAAACATATGAAATGGTGGCTAACCTTATTAGTCATAGTGGAAATTTACATGAAACTTATAATGAGATATCAATAACACTATAATGGTTAAAATGAGAAAGACTGGCTTTATCAACTGTTCATGAGGGTATGAAGCCACTGGAACTCACCGGCTTTGCTGGGGGAAATGTAATTGTTACTGTCTTTTATAAACCATTTGGCAGTGTATATTAAAGCTGAACACATACCAACAGAAATACATATAGGTATCAAAAATCATAGTCAAGAGTATTCAGAGTACCTCTGTTTATAATAGTCATAAAGTAGAAACAATTCAAATCAGTGATGGTTGAATATAATAAATTAACTGTGGTATATTCCTATACTGAAATACTACATAGCAATGAAAATTAGCAAATTGCTATGCCTGACAACTCAGATGAACTAAAAAATATTATATTGAGCAAAGTTGTCAATCATAAAATAGTGTATGTCATATGATTCCATTTATATAATTACCAACATAGGGAAAACTATAATCCAGTAGTCAGAATGGGGGTCATTTTCTTTGGGAAAGAGGGTGGTGGTAGGACTGTGATGGCACACAGAAGACTTCTTTCATTCTGATTAATTTTTGTTTCTTGATCTGGGTTGTGGCTATATGAATACATTCACTATATGAAAATTTCTTGAGCTTTATACCTAAATGTGTACCCTTTGTATGAATGACCTGCTTTTAAAAAGCTCTTATAAAAAAAATTGATCACAAAAAATAAAAAGAAAGGATGTGACTCCAGGGTCACCATCCAAGTAAAATATTGATTAGACTCTTGGTAGCTCAAAGAAAGGCAAGGAGTTTATTCCAAGCTCAAAGGCAAAGCATGGTAAATATGCCTCTGAAAAGCCAAGGACTTGAAATCAGTCTAAATCTGTAGAATATCAAATTATGTGGCAAGGTGACAAGTGCTGATGCCACAGCTGTGAGGCATGTACTGAAGTCAATGAGGACTTCCGTACAATAATCTGCTTTAACAGATTTTAAATCTAGATGAGTCTGGACTGTTTCAGGATGGGATGGTCAAGAGTTGTACATCAAAAAGATAAATGTTTCCAGGTTTTGTCTTCAGAAGACTAACTCAAACTTTTATTGCTGGGAATTCATCCAGGGACTTAAGTCTAGGCACTACAGACTTTTGGAAAAATCTGAGTTTCTCAACCCCGACACTATGAACATTTTGGGCCAGATAATTCTTTGCTGTGAGAGGCCATCCTGTGTGTTGTGGGATGTTTAGCAGCATCCCTGACATCTACCAACCAGGTGTCAGTAGTATCCTTCCCCCAAGCTGTGACAAGTAAAATTATCTATCGATATTGGCAAATGCTTCCTGGGGAGTAAAACTGAAACCCTACCTCCCATGAGAATAGCTGGAATAAATTGACTTATATAAATTGGTAGAATAAGTAATTTTATGTTTATACTCAATTATATATGTTTTTATAAAGTCAAATAAAATATTTAGGTTACATTAACAACGAAGAAAGATAAAACAGGGAATCAGCGGTTTTATTTTGTTCACAAATCACTCAGAAACTAACACTATTTATACTACTAATATCTTTACTTATTTCTAATAGACCTAAATTATTCTCTAACTTTAGATGGATCATTTTTATCAATAAAGAGAATGATCAGCATAAATGGGCAAAAGCCTGACAATAACCTGCAGCATGAAGAGTGTGGTACATCCAAATAATATAATACCTGATTGTTTCTAGTAGGAAAATGAGAATGAGACACTGGTGAAATCTTAGCACTATTTAACCTGAAAACATTTTTTACTCATTTGTATAAAGTTAACAGCCACAGTAAAATTCCTGTTTATCTGCTTATTTCAAAATGACTTGACATGTCATTTCAAGCATGTTGCTAAATTATCCTTATCTTTCTCCTCCTCTGTTGAATTTTAATATTGCCATTTTTGCCACAGTTTTTTGCTTATCCTAATTCTTCACACATAATGAATACCCAATGAAGTTTCAATTGATGCAGGATATTTTCTTGACCCCTTTTCAGAACTCGCAACAGGGGTACCCTGTTTGCCTAGCCCACCCCACTCAGTTGCTTAGTATTCCATGATGTATATATACTATATTTTCTTTATCCAGTCTATCATTGATGGACATTTGGGTTGATTTCATCTCTCTGCTATTGTCGGGGAAGTAGCCAATAAACAAATACACACAAATAAGTTATGGGCTGAGAAAAGAATTATAGGAAGGACTAGTGAAGAAAATCAAGGAAACTATTTTATAGAAAGGAGGAAAAGAGGAAGTCAAATTGTCTCTATCTGCAGATGACATGATTATATATTTAGAGGACTCCATCATCTCAGCCCAAAATCTCCTTAAGCTGATAAGCAACTTCAGCAAAGTCTCAGGATATAAAATCAACGTGCAAATATCACAAGCATTCCTCTACACCAGTAACAGACAAACTGATAGCTAAATCATGAGTGAACGCCCACTTACGATTGCTACAAAGAGAATAAAATTCCTAGGAATATGACTAACAGTGGATGTGAAGGACCTCTTCAAGGAGAACTACAAACCACTGCTCAAAGAAGTAAGAGAGGACACAAACAGATGGAAAAAACATTCCATGCTCATGGTTAGGAAGAATCAATATCGTGAAAATTGCCATACTGACCAAAGTAGTTTATAGAGTCAATGCTCTCCCATCAAGTTACCCTTGACTTTCTTCAAAGAATTGAATAAAAAAAACCTTTAAACTTCGTATAGAACCAAAAGAGTGCCTGCATAGCCAAGACAATCCTAAGAAAAAAAAAAAAAGCTGGAGACATCATACTACCTGACTTCAAACTATACTACAAAGCCACAGTAATCAAAACAGCATGGTACTGGTACCAAAACAGAGATAGACAAATGGAACAGAACAGAGGCTTCAGAAGTAACACAACACATCAACACATCTACAACCATCTGATCTTTGACAAACCTGACTAAAACAAGCAATGGGGAAAGGATTCCCTATTTAATAAATAGTGTTTGGAAAACTGGCTAGCCATATGCAAAAAGCTGAAACTGGATCCCTTCCTTATACATTATACAAAAATTAACTCCAAATGGATTAAAGATTTAAACATAAGACCTAACACCATAAAAACCCTAGAAGAAAACCCAGGCAATACCATTCAGGACATAATCATAGGCAAGGATTTCATGACTAAAGCACCAAAAGCAATGGCAACAAAAGCCAAAATAGACGAGTGGGATCTAATTAAGAGCTTCTGCACTGCAAAAGAAAAAATCATTAGAGTGAACTGGCAACCAACAGAATGGAAAAAACTTTTTGCAGTCTACCCATGTGGCAAAGGGCTAATAACCAGAATCTACAAAAAACTTAAACAAATTTACAAGAAAAAAAACAACCTCACCAAAAAGTGAGCAAAGGATATGAATAGACACTTCTCAAAAGAAGATATTTATGCAGCCAACGAATACATTTTAAAAAGCTCATCATCACTGGTCATTAGAGAAATGCAAATCAAAACCACATTAAGATACCATCTCATGCCAGTTAGAATGACGATCATTAAAAAATCAAGAGACAACAGATGCTGGAGAGGATGTGGAGAAACAGAAATGCTTTTACACTGTTGGTGGGAGTGTAAATTAGTTCAACCACTGTAGAAGATAGTGTGGCGATTCCTCAAGGACCTGGAACTTGAAATACCATTTGACCCAGCAATCCCATTACTGAGTATATACCCAAAGGATTACAAATCATTCTGTTATAAAGACACATGCACACATATTTTTATTGCAACACTGTTCACAATAGCAAAGACTTGGAACCAACCCAAATGCCCATCAAAGATAGACTGGACAAAGAAAATGTGACACATATACACCATGGAATACTATGCAGCTATAAATAAGGATGAGTTCTTGTACTTTGCAGGGACATGGATGAAGCTGGAAACCATTCTCCTCAGCAAACTGACACAAGAACAGAAAACCAAACACCACATGTTCTCACTCATAGGTGGGTGTTGAACAATGAGAAAACATGGTCATAGGGAGGGGAACATCACACACCAGGGCTTGTCTGGGGGGAGGGGGGTGGAGCTAGGGGAGGGATAGCAGGGGGTGGAAGGATTGCGAAGGGCTAACATTAGGTGAAATACCTCATGTAGCTGACAGGGGGAGGGATGCAGCAAACCACCGTGGCACATGTATTCCTATGTAACAAACCTGCAAGTTCTGCACATGTACCCCAGAACTTAATAAAAAAGGAGAGTCACAAAAATTCTCTAAGGAAAGGCTGTACAAATTGTAAGATGGAAAAATATATTGTTGTTTTTCTCTCCCCGCCTAGGTTTTATAGCTGAGGCCCTATAAATTAGACTGACAAATGACATAGTAAGAGAAAAGCATACCAAATAATATAAGTTTTACATCACACAGAAGCCTTTCCAAGGAAATGAAGACCGGAAGAAACAGTTACATCTGAGTGTTTTTACACTAGGTTTGATAAAGAGTGGAAAGTTGAGAAATGTGGTAGGACAGATGGGTTTTAACTAAGAGCAGTAAACTGGGAAAAATTTAGCTAGACCTATCTGTCCAGATTTCTCTCAGTGTCCTTCTACCTTCAGAGAAAAGGGTTCCCCTTTCTTCTGGGTATGTGGAAGGAACTGCTTGGGTAGTAGCAGTGGAGACAGAGAATAGACATTAAGGAATGTGTACCTGAGGGAATGTCACCTCCACCTGCTGATTGCCTGGATCTGGGGACTGAGGGACAGCAGGCATCAAGGATGACTTCTAGGGTTTAGTGATAGTGATGCCATTCTCCAAGATTGACAAGACGGACAGGATCAGAAAAGTCACTGAAATTTTTCACCTTCTCCTGTCTTCTTGAACATGCAAATCAGTTATTTAAAGTCTGTGTCTAAAGACTCCGCTATTTGGCCCACTTATAGATCTGTTTCTATATTTTTCATATGGGCTTGTTTCCTGGCATGTCTAGTAATATTTTATTAGATTTTGACTCATGTATATGGAAACACTAAAAAAGTTCTCGTAAATGTTTTCCTCCTCCAGAGAGGATTTTCATTTTCATCTGGAAGGCTTGATTGACTCAAGGCTGGGTTTTTTTTTTTTTTTTTAATAAGTTCTGATCTATTTCTGTTTCACCTTTATTCTCATGGTACAGCTCTTAGGGAATCTCTGGGTAAAGTCTGGCATGTTTGCAAGGGTACTTCCTATTTAGCAGGACCTGGAGTCTTTTTTTTTTTTTTTTGAGCTGGAGTCACTCTGCCACCCAGACTGGAGTGCAGTGGCGCCATCTTGGCTCACTGCAACTCCACCTCCCAGTACAAGCGATTCTCCTGTCTCAGCCCCTCGAGTAGCTGGGATTACAGGTATACACCACCACACCTGGCTAATTTTTGTATTTTTAGGAGAGATGGGGTTTCACCATGTTGACCAGGCTGTTCTCAAACTCGTGGCCTCAGGTGATCCACTCGCCTCAGCCTCCTAAAGTGCTGGGATTACAGGTATAAGCCACTGTGCCTGGCCTGGATTCTAATTTCTGTCTTCTTGAAATTATGAGATGGCCTAAGGTTCTTCTAATTTCTTAGCCTTTAGCCACAATTTTCTGTTGCTGGCTCAATTTAGGATGGTTAAACCACACAATGTCAGGCTCACTTATCTCTGCTTCCCTTCTCCTCTGGGTCTAGAGGCTTCCACAAGTGGCTTTCTTGTAGCATTGACACCCCGTTAGCACAGTCTGATTTGTCTCTTAAATAGTTTGCTCCATTATCTTCAATATAAAGATGCGTCGGAGAGGTAGCATATAGAAGCTGAGACGCCAGGATAAAAGATCCCTTAAATTGCCACATTCCAGGAGGAGATAATGAGGACCTGAAGTAGGCCAATGAGCTTAAAATGCAGGAGAGGAAATAGAAGCAAGAAATACTTACGGGGTGGATTTGAAATGATGGCAAATGGAAAATCTAGCTGTCAGCATCTCTTAAATATTATTTGTGTGTCAAAATGAGAATGACATATTGGCTCATTAATTCTGTCTTCATCATAATTTTAAAGGCTGGTCAAGGATGACTGGTTGCCAAACAATATAATCTACTCTGAAATTTCTCATGGTTCTGCTATTATTCTTAGCTATAAGGATTTGAAGGGGAAATGTATTTTAATCTGCCTTCATTGTTCAAAATAAGAACTTGCTTAAGTTAGAGCCTTTATGTGAGTGATTGCTTTGAAGGAAGCCATGTGCTCTGTAATTCAGAAAGCATAGAAAATATTTAAAACCAAACCTTATTATTCTGATAACAATATTTTATGGAAGAAGTCTGAATCATTTAACTTGAAGAAACACTGAGCTGGGTTGGTAATATACATCATTTAACAATGCATTTGATATCTGGCATTTGTTCTAAATAGTATTAAAAGAGATGGGAGAGTGATAATTTTTAATGCCTGCTATAGAACCAGGAACCCAGTGGTGAAGGCTCTAAGTACATTCTCATTCAACCTTTTCAACAACCTTATAAGTAGATATTTCCCATATTTTATACAGCCACGTCTTAAAAAGTTGGGATAACTTGCCTGAAATCATGCAATTAGTAAATGGCAGAACCAGGACTGAAAACTGATTCCATTTTATTCTATTCTGTCTTCTTCTCTTAAGGTACAACAAGTCTAAGAACTTTGGTATATTTTGAGAAACCCTTGGAAAAACATGAGGGGGAAAATCTGGGTCAGAATTTTAGGTTTATTTAAAGAAAACTTTTCATTACTCAATAAAATAAAAATAATCTCAACTAAATTCTTTCCAAGTCAAGTAACATTTTTATTCATGAGAGTACAGTACTGCTCATTCTCTTATTAACTTGAATCCTGAGGCATCTCATTATATATTTTCTAAATTCTTAAGTATGATCTCATCCCCTAAAAGTTTAATATACCTGTTGTCATCATTTATATAGGAACAGCAAAACCAGCTATTCAAAAACAACTCAATCACCTTTCTTTTATTTTTTTCCTGATCTGGGAAGTTCTACTTCGTGCAGCAGCTAAATTAGCAGAAATCTGACCCAGATGATATAATGACTAGATGAGTTCACAGCTGGCTCTAATCTTACCTCAGAAGGAAACAGGAAATTGAGCAGTTAGTGTATTTCTACCCTGTTCTTGGCACTTAGTGTTTAACTGTCTTATTAATTTTTTCAACAAATCTATAAGGTACATGCTATATTTATAGATGATTTAGTTGATATCCAAAGAAGTCAAGTGACTTGCCTAATATATTAATAAATCCTGGTAAGGGGAAGTTCATTCTCAAACTGATAAAATCTTTTTAGCCTAAAGAACTTGCTATCTTGGTTAACATAGATTTAGATAAGTCACTAGTGAGTTATCTAAATAGATAAGTACTGCTCATTCTCTTATTAACTTGAATCCTGAGGCATCTCATTATATATTTTCTAAATTCTTAAGTATGATCTCATCCCCTAAAAGTTTAATATACCTGCTATCTTGGTTAACATAGATTTAGATAAGTCACTAGTTTACATAGATTTAGATAAGTCACTGAATTTTTAATACTACATTATTTATATAATATATACAAATTAAATGTTATATTACATACATAGATATATGTATATATATATAGTTATATATATGCATATGTGTTATATATTATATATTACATAATTGGCTTTTGCAATATATATTACATATTTTATGTATGTTTATTAAAATTATATGTAATAATGAATATAAAACAATGGACACTAGATTATATCAAGTATAAATTAATCTCTAAATTCCATCAACATGGGAGAAACAATCTGTAAATTGCATGAGGAATGCAGGGCAGTCTGTGCTATATACAGTTATATCATCAGTATCTAGCAGAGTGCCTGATACATAAATGCATAATACATATTTTTAAATAATTGATATAATTAAAACCCAAGGGAAACCCCCAAATTATCTAAAAATTCACAATGATATCTAGAGGAAACCTGGTATCTAAAGAAGAAAACGTTGGAAATAAATTAAATAATATAGATAATAGTCTATAATCCTATGAATGATTTTTGCATATTGACCTCATGTTCTTCATGTTCATGAAGTATCCAGCAAGAATTAGATGGAATTGTAGAATGAACGATTTACGTCATACATGGAAGAATTTTCTGTTCATTGAAGGTGGTTAGTATCAGGATATATTACTTATGAAAAGCATGCAGTCTTCTTTAGACATATATAAAATTAGGGGGAGATACTTCAAGCTAGTTTAAGGAGGTTTTAATCAGAAGCTCAGTGTGTATAAGGAAGGACCATACTTGGTTTGCTGATTATTAAAACTGCAGTGCCGGCCAGGTCATGCCTGTAACCCCAGTACTCTGGGAGGCAAGGCAGGCAGATCACCTGAGGTCACTGGTTAAAGACCAGCCTGGCCAACATGGGGAAACCCTGTCTCTACTAAAAATATAAAGCTTAGCCAGATGCAGGGGCATGCACCTGTAGTCCCAGCTACTCAAAGAGGCCAAGGCAGGAGAATGGCTTGAACCCAGGAGGCAGAGGTTGCAGTGAGCCAAGGCTGTCAGTGCACTCCAGTCTCCAGTCTGGGTGACAGAGTGAGACAAAAAACAAACAAACAAACAAAAAAAACACAAAAAAACTGCAGTGCCTAGAATGCTGTCCAACACATAGCACTTACTTGCTATATAGTAAATAAATAATTGAAAATAAACTAAGAGAATGTTTCCTAAAATGCCTTTCAACCCTATGATTTATATGAAAGGTAAAGGTTAAATTTTTTGTATATTGGATTTTGCCTAAACTGTTGGGCCACATGAGTTGTATCCAAAATTAATTGCTGAAAATTCCGAGGATTAAGCACTCAGTCTGCTTTCTACTGGCCCAAAATATACTTTAAAACAATGCAGAACATAGCCAAGGAAGAACACTACTGAACTAAGCTTTACCCTTTGCTCAGCTGATTTAATTCACTTCTCTTTGCTTTTCATTTTTTTCCCTGAGAATTCTAATTTTACAAATAACTTTGGCATCTGTAAAGTGGCAAAGATCAATTAGAGAGATCTATAAAATACTTTGAGCTTCTTGAAGAGAATTCTCTATAAATAGAACTTGGCACGTAATTAGTCATTTCAGCACTATAAATGAAAGTCGTGTGAATAATTTTAAGTTGTTCTTTTTATACTCCTCTGCATTTACCATAAGGCTGTGAAATCCTTTAGGGCACTTTAATATGCACAATACCACAACTTTTTTCTTTGTAATCATTTAATTAATATTTTTCTAATACAGCATGGGAGGCAGAAAAATCAGCTTACAGCAAACAAATTGGGCCTTAAGAGAAAGGAATTTTCAATACCATTTTGGATTATTATTTTCAGATATTCCTAATTGGATCCACTGATTTTAAAAAGAACAGAAGAGGCTGGGTGAGGTGGCTCATGCCTGTAATCTCAGCACTTTAGGAGGCTGAGGCAGTTGGATCATGAGGTCAAGAGTTTGTAGACCAGCCTGGCCAAGATGATGAAACCCCATCTCTACTAAAAATACAAAAATTAGCCAGGCCCAGTGGTGGGTACCTGTAATCCCAGCTACTTAGAAGGCGGAGGCAGGAGAATCACTAGAACCTAGGAGGTGGAGGTTGCAGTGAGCTGAGATCACGATACTGCACTCTAGCCTCCTGGGCAACAGAGTGAGACTTTGTCTCAAAAATAAAAAAGATAAGAAGAATTCATGGTTGTATTTGTATGTTCTGTAGGTCTAGGACAATGAGTAATTCTGGGAAATTTTTTAAATTTCACATTAATATATAACCATTAAACTTTGGGAAATGTTAATATGACATTGAAGGTTTCCTTTTTCCCAGCAAACCTTTACAACCATCACATAGGCATTAAGGCAGACCAATCATAAAACAGCAGGGAAAATGTAACTCTGATTTTGAATAGTTTAGAGGGCTGTGATTGAAAACGCTTGGTAATGAAAGAGATTTTCCACCTTCATTGTAGGAAGCATACTAAGAAGAAAATAGTCTGGTGAGATAAGAATAACTCAGTCTGATTCTTCCAAGTATACATTAATAATTTTGTGTGGCCTTTGCTACCATCTTTAATATTTTCATCATGTTCAAATACTTCCTTCATAAAAGAAGTTTTGGGGACAGTGAGGGGTGTATGTGAATGAGGGCGTGTAGAAATCAGGTGAAAATTTTTAAAAAGCGTTAATTGTGAATCAGTTTAAGTGTGAGATTTCATTTTAGTTGATTGAAATCATTTCCTTTAGCCTCATCTCCAAACAAAATATTGCTACAATGAAAAATCTACCTGCTTTTAAAAAGAATATTATGTCAGTGTCAATCACAGGCAATTCTGAAATGTGTTGTTGCTAAGATGATACATTCTTACTTAAATTATTTACTTAGAAACTTTAATACTCTAAGGTCTGCAGGCTTTTAGATTATTATTTTATTTATTAAAAATAAAGGGAGACAACAAATTACTTGGGTCTTGACAGTCTTATTTAAATGATCCTATTCTTTATTGATACATTTGAATATTCAAAACAATGTCTTTATTGTGAAATTTTTCTAAACAGTTTTGTCCGATAACTCTGTCCATGGTGTTAGGATTTTGTCAGATTATACAACGCCAGATACTAAGAGGTTGAAGATTTTTTTTTTTTATCCTGGAAGTTGCTTAGAGTTCTTTAGAATAGCAATATTAAGAATCAGAGGTTGAAATTCCACATTTCAAGCCACATGGCCACAATTCCACAGTCATTTTGTCAAGGGACCCTGTGCTTGCTTGGGGAGCATCTCTGCTTATCAAGACAGTGACTTCTCTGCCTCAAACCCTGTGAGTCCATGAGAACAGTAGTTGGATATCTGTGTCAGTGATTTTTGCAGTTCAGTTCAGCAAATGTATTTTGTATTTAGTTGGTTACTCCATACTAAGGAGACCTCCAATACATTATCTCATTGAACATACAGCAAATTCATTAAGTTCTTGACAAAGTCTACAAACATGAGGCCCAGTGCTCAAAACTGACCTAGTTAACTTCAGTGCCTCTAGGTTTAGTATTTCTTACTGTTTCTTTCATAACTAATTTTCTCCATAATTAGTTATAAAACTAAAAAGGACCATGGTAACAATCTAACTTTATCCTTGTTTCATAGACCAACAGAGGCCCTTAGAGGCTCTGACTCTCTTAAGATTGTGGACATAGCTAAAGCTACTGACACGGCAGAGCTGAGATTAGATCTGGCCTCTGCTTTCTCTAAATTGGGCAAACCTGAGATGCATGTTATTAGCTCAAAGCATTCAAGTGGAAAAGAAACACATGTAACACTCAATGACTCTACAGTTGTTTTCTAATAATGGTTTCCATAGTTCAAATGTTTATATCGTGTTTTTAATTTGATCATTGATATGGTTTGGATCTATATTCCCACCCAAATCTCATGATCAATTATAATCCCCAATGGTAGAGATGGGGCCTGGCTGGTGATTAGATCATGGGGGTGGATCCTTTATGCATGGTTTAGCATCATCCCCTCTGGACTGTTCTCGTGATGGTAAGTGAGTTCTCAAGAGGCCTGGTTGCTTAATCGTTTGTGGCACCTCTCCCTTGGCTTTCTTTCATGTTCCTGCTCCTGCCATGTAAGATGCCTGCTCTTGCTTTGCCTTCCACCATGAGTAAAAGCACCCTGAGGCCCCCTCAGAAGCTGAGGCTGTCATATTCCTGTACAGCCCATGGAACCATGAGACTATCAAACATCTTTTATTATGCAATCTCAGGTATGTATTTATGGCAATGCGAGAATGGACTAATACAGTTGTTATACAGGAAACTGGGCTGGGCGTGGTGGCTCATGCCTATAATCCCAGCACTTTGGGAGGCTGAGGCTGGCAGATCATGAGGTTAGGAGTACAAGACAAGTCTGGCCAACATAGTGAAACCCCATCTCTACTAAAAACACAAAAATTAACTGGGTGTGATGGTGCCTGCCTGTAATCCCAGCTACTCAGGAGGCTGAAGCAGGAGAATCACTTGAACCCAAGAGAGAGAGATTGCAGTGAGCCTGATCATCATCTGGGAAAAATGGTGATTTAAGCCCGGGCTGGTGAACGTTTGCTAAAAGGCCAAATAGTAAAAATTGTAGGTTTTATAATACAGTCTCTGTTGGAACTATTTAAAACTGCCATTCCTGGACAAAAACACAATAGATAATACATAAATGAAGGGGTACGGCTGTGTAGCTATAAAACTGAAATTTGAATTTTACATAATTTTCTTGTGTCACAGGGCATTATTCTTTTGATTTTTTAATACATGTACAATTTATCCTTAGCTCATATGCCATACAAACAAGCAAGTTACTGGACCTGTCCCACAGGCCATATTTTGCTGACCTCTGATTTAAGCCCACAATTCCACTCTGCCATTTTTGCCCCATGTATGTTTCCTCACAAGTATGGGTGATTTATAAACATTTGTAGAAGGTGAGTCTAAAATGAATAAGGATGATAAAGTGCTTTGACTATGCTCAATATACTAACACTATGTTTTAACAGTTTCTTACTTAAAATACTTTTTTGGTACAAAGGCTCACACAAAAGCTGCTTGTTATTTTTCAATCATTAACTTTTGTTTTCTAATTACATGTTTAATAAATAGTTTTTTCAAGAATGCCTATTTAAAATGATGTCATTAAATGGGAGAAAATAGGCTCATATTTAGTTGAATTTGTTCTGTGCCAAGTAAACAAAAAGAATGTTCCCTAGGGCATTAAGCAGATCTAAGAAATGTATCTAAATCACCTACAATTAGTATAAAGCACATCACACAAAAGATGAGAGAATGTGGTGCACATGAGACAGACAGAGAGAGACAGAGAGAAGGACAGGAGGGAGTGGAGGAAAGAGGAGGAAGAGAAGGAGCAGAAGGAAGGAGAGGAAGGAAGGAAGACATTAACATCTAGAATTTTTGAGAACAAGAACATGTTTATTTGAAAGTAGGCTATAAATGTTAAAGTATCTTCTTTTGCACTTAAAAATAATATGACATGCATTCAATAAGTAGGAAATGCACAGCTTATGAAATAATGAACTCCCATATACCTACCACCAACCTTAATGTATAAAAATGTACTATCCGAATAGAGTAGCCATCACAATTGGGTACTTTTTTTTTTTTTAGGCAGAGTCTCACTCTGTCACCCAGGCTGGGATGCAGTAGTATGATGTTGGCTTACTGCCATCTCCACCCCCCGGGCTCTAGCGATTCTCCTGCCTCAGCCTCCCGAGTAGCTTTTCTGTATTTTTAGTAGAATGGGGTTTCACCATGTTGGTCAGGTTGGTCTCGAACTCCTGACCTCAGGTGATCTGCCTGCCTCAGCCTCCCAAAGTGCTGGGATTACAGGTGTCAGCCACCATGCTCAGCCACTTGGCTACTATTAAACATTTAAAATGTGATTAGCCTAAATTGAGGTGTGCTATAAGAAAAACACACAAATCAAATTTTGAAGAGTCAGTACCAAGAATGTAAAGGATCTTATCATAATTTTTGTATTTTTTAGATGTTGAATGACAATATTTGGATATATTGAGTAAAATATTAAAATAAATTTAAATTAAAAAATTTGGTAGTAGAGAATTCTATTTAGGTTGGTGCAGAAGTAATCACAGTATTTGCCATTAAAAGTAGAGCTAAAATCCACAGTTACTTTTGCATCAACCTAATATATATATGGTTCACATTTGTGGTGGTTCACACTTTATTTATATTGGGCAGAACTGCTAGTGTTCTGAGTCTACCAAGACTTTTGAGTCTTCCAATGTGCCCTTCGCTAATCTCCTACTCTGAGGTAATCATTTTTAAAAATTTTAATAAGTTCCTAGCTTGATATAGTTTTATCACATACATGTATGTCTATAGATTAGCCTGCTATTTTAAAACTTTTTTTAAATCCCATTTTACTTAACTAACGCCCTCTATAACACACTAACTCCAGTGTCCTTATACCTGCTCCCCAGTTCTGACCTTCAGATGTTTTTTTTCTCTCCTACCAGCTCAGACATGCTTTCTAAAAAGTGTCCTATTAATGCAGTATTTTCAGGTATTCTGTACTGTGAAGGACTTCTCTGCACATTAGACCACCTTATTACCATACTGCCCTTGTCATCTTGTGGGAATATAATTATGTTTCACCTCCTCCATTCTCTTTGGAGCCAGGAGTTGGCAAACTTCTGCTAGAAGGACCAAACAGTAAAGATTGTAGGTTTTGTAGAACAGATAGCCTCTGTTGGAACTACCCCAGACTGCCATTCTTAGACAAAAGGAGCCACAGATAATACATACATGAAGAAGCATGGCTGTGATCCTAACAAAACTGGAATTTGAATTTTACATAATTTTAATGTGTCACAGGATGTTATATTTTTTTTGATTTTTTAATCTATGGGAAACCTGAAACATATGACTTTATAAACATATCTGAGGAATGATTGTATGAGATACTCTAAGTGAATAACAAAAAAGAATAAAGAAGCAAACATATTCTGTATTATAATAAAATATAATTCTCTATATAATAATATAGACATTATGCAACCATAATATTAAATTTGCGATAAAATATAAACATGTAGAAATAATTAAACTAGATAATCAAATTATCTGTCCACACATTAGGTGCTGCAAGAGTACTAAAAATAAAAAAACAAAAAACAAACACAATGGAAATGAGCTGAGGTGGATTTTGAAGCATAGATAGGAATGAACAAATTATTAGAGAGGGTTAAAAGGCTATTTTGAGGGGAAAAAAGTATGAGTAAGATTTAGTAACTATGAATTTGTTAAAATGCATAAAGTAAAATGTGATACTTTATTGTTCAGTGAAACAATATAAATAAAAAGTGTTCTAGACGTTGTAAAAGGATTCAATTTTGTAGTGCTTTCAAGTCTCTTAACTAAACATTCATGCCACAGTTCTGGGAATTGTAATTTAGATCCTAGCAAAGATAGCAGTAGAGTTATACAGAGCCTTTTGTTCCCTTTTCTCTAAGAGAAGTTATTTCTGTTTGAAAGAGGTCATTAAGCTTGTATTTCAAACAACTCCAGGCAAATATCTCTCTAGTTAAGTAAATGCAGAGATAGCCAATACTAAAATTAATCTTTAAGGTGATCATACTATGAATTTAATACCTTCTCAGGTTGTGACTTGAAGAGTTTATGGTTTAGTGTTTTCCAGTTGTGATATACTGACCATTAGCACCTTGTAAGTTGGTGTTAGGAAACCTACAACATGGTGGTTTATAATTGCCTTGCTTTGAAATATTCCCTATCATTTAATTTCAAAGGACACTTTTAAGCTCATGGGAGCAAATGTCATTAGGGAGAAGCTTTCAAAATCAATTTGAGATAAAAGACCAGAGTCACTCTGCTCAAACAGCGATAAACCACCACAACAGTGAGCCAGAGCCACTGTTCTCATTGTGTTTATTTCTGCCATTACCTCCTCTCATAACAAATAATCCTGATTTTTCATTTGTGGTAGTTATGTAAAAGTTCTGGTTAAAGTATTAATTTGAATATTAAAAAGTGAGTTGATCGTAAGAAAACATTAAGGTAATATGTGAATATGACAAAACGTGAAGACAGTATGCTGATAACTAGGAAAGCTTTGTCTAAATATACTTCTTTTCCCCAAAGGAAGAATTATTTTAAAGAAAAGTTGTTAGGGCATATTTTAAGATGTGTCTGCTCTCTTCTTTTGAAGGAAAATCACTTGGCTTAAGTGGAACATTAGGTTTTCTGTTTCCTGTCACAGTTTTTCTAAATTACATTCAGTATAGCATAAGAACAAATTCAGAGGTGAATCCTGAGTTCCTCTGTGCAAGAGAAGGCCTTAAAAGTTTAAACAGGCACAACTATCCTTCCTTTCCAGGGGTGCATACTTCTCACAGAGGGCTAATTAAGTAAGCTCCTGTGAGTTACTGCATTAACCATGCAAAGGACAGCCCCAGGTGGAGGATTCCTATCCCTTAGGAAGTAATTCAGAAGTCAATAAATCAACTAAAGAGCATTCAAGAGAATAATTTGAAGTCTTGAAACAACAGTTCCACATATCTGGTCCCTAATGTAAATGGAAATAAGGGAATTCTCTAAACAGGTCATACCTACTGATTAAAATCCATAAAAGTTCTGAGAGTGTTTCTCCTAAATGCACAGGAATTAACATGCAAAATGCAGGATAGTAGCTGTCCTGAACATTCAGATAAAGAAGATTCTTAGTTTGTCCCCAACCTCCAAATCTCTTCTATCTCAATAGATGGCAACACCATTACTTGACTTTACTCATTTTCCTCACTTCCCTTTTCTAATACACCAACAATTCCTGTTGACCTTCAAAATCTATCCCAAATCCAGCTGTAATTCACCGTCTCCATGGTACCAACCTATTCAAGGGTTAAGTCTCTCTGACCTATACTATTGCATTGATGTCTCTGATTCCACTCTAATCATTTTACAGTCATTTAATCCATACTGCAGCCAGCCCCAGTCACATTTTAAAAAAATTAATTCAGATCTTGTCCATTGCTTGAAGCTCTTCAGTGACTCATCATCATGCTCATATTGAAATATATATTCCTGAACTTCACCTACGATGCTCTACCTAAAGGCTCTCTAACAATGTCACCTACCACTCACAGGCTCACTGCTTTATAGCCAGACTCCCCGTCTTTGCAATCCCAAGTAATATACTTCCCTTCCTTTCTAAAACACTCTTCTGTTGTGTCTTTGCATGGCATTGCAAAGTCCTCATTTCACTCAGCATTCAGGTTTCTGCACAAATGTCACCTCTTTCTTTCCTGACCACCCTTACTGAAATAGCAACGTACACACACACACACACACACACACACACAAACACACACACACACACACAAACACGCACTCGTCAGCCCTGTTATTTTTCTTCAGAGCAGTGTCACTACTGAAATTATATTAGTTATTTGTTTATATAGCTGTCCTATATACTTCATCAAATTATGAAGATTTAAACAGACCTCATATGTAAAAGCACTTTATAAAGCTCTATTTAAATGTGAGAGATGGTTATTATAGTGGAGTTTGTCACTTTATAATTCCAATCTAATGACATTATGAAACAAGACTTTATTGACTTCATTAATTGTAATTACCCTTGTCTCTTCCTAGCCTGCTTTCTTTTTTAAGTAGCCTGGAGATACTTGCTTGCTCTCTTTTTTAACCAGTCTGGAAGTAATTGCTGACTGGCTATTCAGATTACACTATTTAATTTTTAGTACTTCCTCTTCCACATAATATTGATATTACTTTTTCATGCATCCTTAGAATCATAACATTTATTTATATTTTGCATAAGAAAAAATTAAGCTTTATGTACCCTCATACATATTTTCAAGTAGTTTATCAAATGTACTGACCTGTCAAATAATATATGTCTCATAAGAATATCATTATTTATCAGTTTTCCCAGATGTTTCCAATTTTCCTGCTATCCAAACAATGTTAGTATTTTGTCATTGATTTCCTTTTTTAAAATTTTTAAAGGAAGAAACATCGCTTCAGCTTTTCTTCATATAGCAGACACATATATTATTAAAAATAGAGAACAAATAGTGTTCTGTAAGTCTCAAGTGGGCAAAAATAGTGCTTACTATCTTAATTTTCTGTAGCAGAATTCAAGGTTATATCAATCACCTAGCTATCCTACCAGGCTCTTCCAAATCACACTCTTGCTCTTAAATCTTCTCCTGATTTCCGCGTTTGGTATTGGAGCCATTTGCCCATACAGGTTTCAACTGAAATGACCATTGTCCTTATTGCAAAGGGCAAACCAATAGCCTTTTGCTCTTTATTTTCCATATTGAAGACACAGAATCCTTTGCTGGTATTTTGCCTGGGTCTCACGTGCCTTAATGCATTACACAACCTTTTCCATCTCCAGCAGGGCTGCCAGGAAGCCCACACAGCACACCAAGAGCCCTCCCTCTTGTCACACACAGGACTTTCCACCCACTCCAAGAACGTTCCTTTTTTCTGAAGGGAAACCATTTTCCCCATGTGTTTTTGTTGAAGATATTTGTTATCTGTGCTGATCCTGTTTCTCTTAACAGTTCTATAAGTGCTCTAAAGCTCCTTAATGGCCTGGGGTTTGGAAACACAAATCCAGAGTGAATTGCAGTAAATTTCTGTTTTCTGTCCTGCCAGATCTCTCTGTTGAGTTAGTGAGCACAGGGCCAATTTTCTGGTGGAATGGGGGTAAGAAGAAATCATAAACACTGAGAGGAGAAAAACATAGGTTAATAGCACAAAATAGTAACCCTCCATAATGGTTTTCAATTTTACTCCTCAGCATAAAAATCAATATCAATCATAAAAATCATGATCACTGCTTTGAGCATCTGCCTTGTAAATGGTCCTATTATAGCCCACGGTGGTTTTATTCCTTCCTCTTTGTTTGCCTTTAAATTGAACTATGCAATAAGCCTTTAAAAGTCACAAATTTAAAGGAACTATGGTAACTCTTTAACATAATCTTGACAGTAATAATCAGCATTTTCATGGCACTGTATAACTGTATTCGATAAGTAATAAACTATAACACTGAACGTAAAAGGTGCATAATACTGAAGCTGCGGATGTATAATTGCCTGCTTCATTGAATCTCATATGTGGTTTCTCTCTTCAGAAATAATACTTGGAATAAAAAATAAAGCCCTTCACCCCTCTCAAACTGACCTATTAACTCTATATTTAATGCAGTGTACATATTTTTACACCAGAACAAATTTGCCACTTGTCAAAATCCATGACACTACTTGTTATGAAGCTTCTTACATCCCTGACCCTTGTGAAAATGTCCCATATACAATTTTCCAGTCTGTTTAAGCTATATCATTTGACTTCCCTGATGCATTGGATTTTAGAAGTTGATTCCCTTTCATTCCAATTCCTGATGTGGTTTCCAAGTGAATCTACAATATTTTACTGATATTTTAATATCACAGTGAGTTTTTACATCAGCAATCATGCCTCAGCTGAATCTCAAGGGATATTAGATGGCCACCAGGCAAAGCTGTTGCTAATTAGGTGATTCCCTGCATTTCTCCTTATTGACAAACAGCTCTTGACCTCACAGAAACACCAGTGTTTTCACAGAAGTAGCATCCAATAGTTGGTCAATGTTATTTCTGTGGTTGCCATAACCACACAAGGCAGCTCTGTGACCCATGAGAATCTTATCCCTGGCCATTCCTGTTTGAGACAGGGATATACACTTTTCCCAAATGTATTGAATTTATCAAGTAGACAAACACCTAAATCAATCTCTCTCTCACTATCCCTCTTTTCCCCTCTCCCCTTTTCCCTTTCTTTATCCTCTATTTTTCTCAAATTTGAGAGTCCATGGTTGGGTAGCTTGGGGGCAAGAAAGCTGCTTATTAGCAATGACCTAATATACAGTCATAGAAAGAAAAGACTGAAGAAAGCCAGAAATGGAGAACCTGACAGTTCTGAGAAAATATGACTGACCTCAACCTGTGAGGTTTTCAAGTTCTCAAATGACACAGAAATGGCTAATTTTCTTCTGTTGAATTTACTTGAGTTAGCTTAAGTGGATTTCTATTTCTTGCAATGGAAAGAAACTTAGTACAATTGAAAGTTTAGGTTATTGATTTATTTTTAAATGCATTTATCAAATATGGATTTTTTTCTTTTTAATAAAAGTAATAATAGCTGTAATTTAGATTTGGCAAGGAATTTAACTTTTTCACAATTCTTTTACATCTGTTATTATAGGCATAGAAGATAGAACAACTGCTTTCCTCTATTTGGTACATGAAGCAGTGTCTAAAAAGATCAGACAACTTGCCTAAAATCTCACATAAAACTAGAAGTAGTGCTGGAATTAGGTCCCTGACCCTCAAGCATTGATTGTCTTCAGTGATTCCATGGCCTGAACTTGCTTGTTCCACACCTGGTATTAATTTAATTTCATGTTCAGTTTTCAGTGACATTGCTGTCAGCTTGAAATTAGTCATGGTGGGAGTATTTATGCCACAGGAATCAGCAAACAATTCAACTAAAAGCTTTAAAAAAAAAAAAAAGCCAGTTGTCAAAGATTTACCACCTTACCACTTTGTCTAAAAAACTGAAAATTTTATAAAATCATTTATTATATATTCTGGAGCCAATGATATTCACATACCTTTAAAGCAAAGCTGGAAACTCTTAATTTACTTTTAATTGGAATTTTACAGTTTTTTTACCAGGTTAGCTTCCAGTTGTGGGTTAAAACCTGTAAATTACTGCTGGAAAACAGTCTTAGAAGAGTTGTTCTGCCTCAGAATTGGAAGGGTACAAGATCTGCCAATTTTGTCTAGCTTAACCTTGATAATTCACAGATGACAGAACTAAGGACAAGAGATGGGAAGTGATTTGTCCAGTCATAAAGCTATGGGAAAGGAAAATCATGATTAAAACTCAGGTGATCTTTCCTATAATCCAACGCTGGGTAAAATCGACGCTTAGCATGATCAAGGAAATAGGATTTGGGCAAAGAAAGAAGACAGAAGGCAGAAGGCTACAATCCCAGCAGGCTCATACAATCCCTTATGAATAAGACTGAGAAGGGGATTATTGAAAGGGATTTTTCAATGCCCTACTAAAGTTGTAATTGTGCAGGCATATCTGTTCATTAATGTATATGTTTCTGATTAAAATATACAATCAATAAACTTACAAATTTAATTTCATGACTAATTGCTTGTCTATTAAATGCAAACAGTATTTAGCATAAGAAATTGCCAGTATTCAACAAGGAGAAAATGAAAATGAAAGGCAGCTCTGTCCTTATCAGTAAGATCATAGTTGCTATTATGTGATATACTAGTCAAGAATGCGAAGAAAAAAATTATTTATTTTTAAAATAAGTTGTGAAGACATGAATAGTCAATTTTATCTAGGAGGATTAGTGAAATGTATTACAGGTTTCTGCTTCATTTAATATATATTCCCCTTCAGAATAAAACTTGGTATGGTATATTGCTCACTTTATTATACATAGATCTCTATAAATCAATATCATGGCAACTGACAAGCAAAAAAAGTAGTTACCTGGTTTTTGTCAATATTTTTTTAAAATGATTGATGTACCTTTTATGAACATGAGTTATCAAAGAAAAAGAGAAGTTTTTTGGAAAGGATGGGGTACAATGGAAGTATCCCTTTGAGACTTGAGTGTGATGTGTATAGTCCATCTACTTTATTTAATCAAAGTTTAAACTCACTTCTAAACAGTAAGTCAATATACTGGTACAATTAGTCTTATATGGATAGGTACATTATGTGGTATGTCCTCATAATGAAAATGGAATTCAGCATAGGAAATGTTAACATACTACAATTCAATATCTATTTTCCCCTTCTTCTCCCTATACAATATTACCTCTGTTTCCTAGTCATAAAAATTGCCAGCTTACAATTAGCTTATTTTAAGCTGCCTTTGCCAAACACAAAATGGCTTGATAAAAGTGCCAACCTCAGCTTCCTAGGGAAGTTACCTGTAGCAGTTACCCTCAAAACCTAACTTCTGTCCGGGTGAAGTGACTCAGGTCTGTAATCCCAGCACTTTGGGAGGCCGAGGCAGATGAAACACCTGATGTCAGGAGTTCGAGACCAGCCTAACCAACATGGTGAAACCGTGTCTCCACTAAAAATACAATAATTAACTGGGCATGGTGGCAGGCACCTGTAACCCCAGCTACTCAGGAGACTAAGACAGGAAAATCACTTGAACTCAGGAGGAAGAGTTTTCATTGAGCTGAGACTGCACCATTGCACTCCAGCCTGGGGGACAGGGCAAAACTCCTCTCCAAAAAAATAAGTTAAATAGATAAATCTTTTGAATCTACCTTTTTATTTATTTTTTGAAAAAAAAAAATGGGCTTAAAAAAACTCTTATTTTAGTTTTAGTGGGTACATGTATGGGTTTTTTACCTGGGAATATTGCATGCTGCTGAGGTTTGGGGTATAAAAGATCCTGTCACCCAGGTACTGAGCATAGTACTCTACTGTTCGTTATTTAACCCTTGCCCCTGTCCCTTCCTCTTCCTCTAGTAGTCCCGTGTCTGTTGCTGCCGTCTTTGTATCCATGAGTACCCAATGTTTAGCTCCCTCTTAAAAGTGAGAACATACGGGAGCTACCCTTTTAATGGCAAATTCTCTTCATACAAACAAGAAAAGAGGCGAAAGAAAAAGTGGAAGAGAATGCTGTCTTCCTAACCTGTATCCCATCCTTTGCTTTGTTCCCTTGCTGTCGAGGCAGAGTGAGCAGATTTTTTTGTTAGTGCATCCTACGGCAGTGGCTCCCAACGTGGGATCCCTGACCAGCAGCATCAGCATCACTGCAGCTTGACCAGCCTCATCAGCATCACTTGGGAACAATTTCGTGGCTCCATCCTAGTCCCACTGAATTTGAAACTCTGGGGCAAGGAAAGCAATTTGTGTTTCAACCAACCCTCTGGGTGCTTCTGATGCATGGTAAAGGAAAAGATTTTTAAGGAAACTTTGCCGAAAGTATATAAATTGTTTTCTGTTTTCTTTCACTCTCCAAGTGGAGTTGGAATCACTCGTGCTGAGAGCACATAATGAACATGTTTTCACTGCTCTTTGAATTGTTCTTCTTAATTTGAGCTCAGTCTGCATTTTATAAGCCTTTTTTTCCCAGTTCATAACCATTTTGATAAGCAAATAGAGATAAAATCTGAAGGAAGGAGATTAATATTCAAGGCAGCATTAATACCAGAGATAGGTGTGGCATCTGGCAAATATGGAAGAACAGAGAAAAGGAGGGTAGTAAGAAAGCCTGGATAGAGAAGCTCAGAGGTGACAGCCCCATATAACAGCCGCAACGCTCACTGCCGGCCCCAATACCCTGCTCAGCCATTTTCTCTCCTTCAGCGGTACCACTCTCCTCCTGGTCATCTACCCTTGAAACTTCATAATCTTAATTAAAATCTCCATTCTGGGCCCTCCAGTTGCCATAATATGCCTAATCCTGCCATTTCTTCTCTGGAAGTTCTCTTACATCCATCCATTCTGCTCTGAGGCCTCAGCCATTCATGTTTTTATCCATGTGTGTAAACTCTACATTAGCCCTATTTTCTCACCGAAGGAAGCAGCCAGCAGATTCAGTGTTCCCTGTGATCCCTTCTAATCTATCTTGTAAACTCTGTTAGAAGACTATAAACCTGCTTCTTTTTGATATTTCCTTACTTTAAAACATTTATGATAATCCGGATGAAGAGCATATTTTAAAAAAAACCTTTATGCTAGCCAAACAACTTTTTCTATAAGGTTGAAATTTTTTTAAAGTTATTTCAAAAAAGGAAATTAGAGTAAGAGAGAATACATATATGTGTATATAAATCTGCCAATGAATGCTCTTTATGAATACATTTTTAAATAGCTGTAATTTACTTTTTTGAGCACCACTGTTTGGATTTTATAAGGAGAAATAAAAAGACAGATGTTTACTATCCCATTGTCCATCTAGTTTAGAACTTTTTCTGCCAATATAACTATCTCAAAAATTAAATAGTCAGCATTTCCTCAATTAAATTCCATCTAGTACTGTGTTGAAATGCCATATGCTAATTATTTTATTAAAATAAAACCTATTTTTTAAAAATGATCTCTGAATGAAGAATATGTATCTGACATAGAGTTGAGAAAGTATGGCTTGCCACTGTATTTTTATCTGTTCTGCCGCACAGTAATTTTTTAAAACAATTTTAACTTCTATTTTAGGTTCAGAAGGTACATGTTCAAGTTTGTTATATAGATATATCATGTGGTGCTGATGTTTGAGGTATAAATGATCCCATTACCGAGGTTGTGAGCATAGTATCCAAATAGGTAGTTTCCAACCCTTGTTTCTTCCTCCCTCCCCCAACTAGTAGTCTCCAGTGTCTATTATTCCCATCTTTATGTCCATGTGTATTCAATGTTTAGCTCCCACTTATAAGCGAAACCATGTGGTATTTGATTTTCTGTTCCTGCATTAATTTGCTGTATTCATGTCGCTGCAAAAGACATGATTTTGTTGTTTTTATGGCTGTATAGTATTCCATGGAGTATATGTGACACATTTTATTTATCTAATCCACCAGTGATGGGCACTATTGCTATTGTAAATAGTGCTGCAATAAATATATGAATGCATGTGTCTTTTTGGAATAACGATTTATTTTCCTTTGGTTATCTACCCAGTAGTAGGGTTGTTGGGTCAAACAGTAGTTCTAAGTTCTAGAGAAATCTCCAAACTGCTTTCCACAATGGTTAAACTAATTCACAGTTCTACCAACAGCATATGAGTATTCACTTTTCTCCACAGCCTCACCAGCATCTAATATTTTTTGACGTTTTAAAAAAAGTCATTCTGATTGGTGTGAGATGGTATCTCATTGTGGCTTTGACTTTCATTTCCATGATGATTTTTGATATTGAATGTTTTTTCTCATCTTTCTTAACCATTTATATGTCTTATTTTTGAGAAGTGCCTGTTCATGACCTTTGCCTGCTTTTTAATGGGGTTAATTGTCTTTTGCTTTTTGAATTAAGTTCTTTGTAGATTCTGGATATTAGACCTTCGTTGGATGCAGAGTTTGTAATTTTTTTCTCCTATTCTGTATGTTGTCTGTTTACTCTGTTGATAGTTTCTTTTGCTATGCAGAGGCTCTTTAGTTTAATTAGGTTCCACTTGCCAATTTTTGTTTTTGTTGCAATTGCTTTTTAGGCTTTTGTCATAAATTCTTCACCAAGGCAGATGTCCAGAATGGTATTTTTTATGTATTCTTCTAGGATTTTTATGGTTTGAGTTCTTAAAGTCTTTACTCCATCTTGAATGGATTTTTATTTATGATGAAAAGTAGATGTTCAGTTTCATTCTTCTTGCATAGTACATTTTAAAGCCAATAGCAGCTAGATGTGCACAGTGGGTTCTGACAGGCTGCTACCTATGTAATGATCATAAGAATTATTTATAATTATAAATTTTTAAATGTGCTGAAATAAATTTCTTTATGGCAAGATTAGTGATTTACTTTTTAATGTTTATATCCCTTACACCTACCATCTTGCCTAGCATCTAATAGATGAATAATTTTTTAGTAAATGAATGAGAAAACGAATGCCCAAAAATGAGAAAATAAAGTTCTTAACTTATATACATATCATACTGTCTCTATTGGGAGTGTTGCTGTTTTTGAGAGTGGGCCCTAAAGACAGACCCCTCTATCCTGGTTGTATATTAAAATCACTCAGGGAGCCAAACATGCCAATGCCCGATCTCCACCCACATGGAGTATTCTTTAATGGTTCAGGGCTGGCTTCTAGGGACAGGTAATACTGAAATCTCTTCAGGTAACAAATAAGAACTGTCCACTTTGAGAACTGTATGCAAGTTCCATGTATGTCTCATATCCAAAGAGAAATTCATCTTAGTTTTAAGTTAGACACATGTTTAAAAATATTCTGCTCAGTGTCCTCATTTTCCAAATGAGAAAACTGAGTATCAGACAAGTTAAATTATTTATGTAATATTAAATATCGAGCTAGTATCAAAGCTAGAACTGAAATTCAGGCCTTCCCTAGCCCAAGACCCATTTCCCTGTACTACACTGCACTATTTCTCTCATGATCTTAGTAGCGATTGTTTCAAACAATAATGTGTCTGTCCATGTAGCTTAATCGTGTGTATAACTTCAACAATGGAAGACAAAGAAGTAGCATTTTATTATTTTTGATGTTCAGTACAAAATATACTCCTCCCAAGTATTTGAAGCTTATGTAATGCAATTAGCTGAAAATTATTAATAATGTGATGAACATTATATATAATACATGATATATTATATATTATACATATATATTATATAATATATAATGTTTATCATATTATATATTAATAATTTTCTTTTCCATCTGGACACACATACAAAACTAATAGAGAACCAGTTTGATGTGTAAATTAACTGGCTGTTATGGAGGACAAATAAGATGAATTCTGAAAATTCTACCATGCCTTACTATGGCATAATGTTAACCCTACACATAACAATGAAAAAAAAAAAACAATCCCTTTAATACTTTTCTATGATACCTATGCTTCAGTTAATGGTGAGATAACAGAGAAGAAAATAATTGGTTGACCTGAACTTTTTCAACCATTAAATAATTTCCAAATTAAAAACACATTTCAGTTTTTATCTCCTCTTACCTTTGATTGCTGGTATTATAAAATGTCAGTACATATCAGTTTTTTTTTTTTTTTTTTTTTTTTTTTTTTTACTGAGGCCACTACTTTACAACAACATTTATCTACTTCAATAGTTGTATTTTTTCCCTCAACCACTCCATCAAATAGATTTTTTATATATATGTATGTATACATATAAATGGAAGCAAAGGAACTTTTATTTTGTTAAACTTGAAAAGCTAGGTGTTGGAAATTGATTTGGTGTTATATAATAGAGGATCCTATTTTAATAAAATTAATAAAATTAAAAACTGTATTATTTCCCTGTTTTGGGATGCTTTTATACAGTATAATTAAATCTGAAAAGTAATTGTGCATTAAGGGTAACTTCAAATTATTTTGCCTATTTATGTTCTTTTAAATAAATAGTATTCACTGTATAGCAATTTGCTAGATTCAATGTTAGGATTTAATTTCATTTATTTGTTTCAGTATGAAAAAGTGATGGGTTCGTAATTATACTCCCCAGAGTAAATGTATCTGGATCCATACATAAACATAAAGGATAGTTGAAAGAGTCTACCCAAAAATAATATGCTCACCGTCTTAACAAAAAGCAACTGCAAGAAATAACAAGATATGTAAGTTATCCCTATATTCTTAAAACAATGTATGAAGGTTGGACATGAAGCAAAATTGTCTCCTAAAAATGGATTTCATCTTTTGTCAGTTAGTGCCAAACATTAATATATCTCTGTGAAGCATTTGGAGCTCTAGGATGACCTGAATGATTTTCTCCAGACTTGACCTATTTCTAAAATATTCACACATCCCTAATATTCAATCCAAATTATTAAGTACACAAATGAGTTCCTTTTAACGACTTTATGCATTGCTGTATGACATGAATTATATATAATATATTGATGGTGAGAAGAAAGCAGAGGAATAAACTTCCACCAGAGGAGATAGGGTCAAAATGTCATAGTTTAGAAGGATAAAAGGAATTTTTTGGCCTTCTTCAAACTTATCCAACCAAGTGATTTTTGACTGGTTTGTTGATTATCTGAAATCTTAATAGTTTCATTTCTGACATGTTTACACAATTTTAGCAAAAATCAATGGGAATTATTTTAGGCATGTAAAAAGAAATTTAATTATTTTGTTATTTCTAACAATGTCTTCCTTTGCTCTCACTAAAATTGCTTTATTTCTGTCAAGTCAATTTTTATTGAAAATCTGTTCCTTATTAGCCCAAGAGTTAAGTGTGTGTCTTCTCAGTTATAGAACCAAATGATTTTTTTGCTACCTGGCTCAAGAGTACTGACCAAGAATTTTTCTCTGCTCTTTTGTTGAAAATGTCAGGCTGTGATACCACAGTACATACAAATTGGTCATATTGCTGGATACTCTGGAAGTAAGCTATAATCATGTTACAAAAAAAATGTGTCTAAAAGCTAATGATTTGTCTAAAATTGTAGGATATGGTCTCATTAGTTTAAAATATATAACCTCTGAGCAGGAATACATTCTGTAACAACTACTCTCTTTTATGTTATTATAAAGCATTTACATTCACATCCATGGAGACCATTAGCATCTCAACCAAGTCAACTGAAAAATTTCAGGATATTGAGTAAGAATAATTTTATATGGCACAATGCTAAATGTCAAAGTAGTAGTGACAAACAATGTGTGTGATGACATAGTATCTTTAGGTATGGTCTAAAGATACCTAATTGCTTATTCATTTCAATAAATTAGATAATAAACAATATACATATGTATATACGATTACATCTATGCATATACATACACATTCAGTGTGTGCTATGTAAGGGAAATTTCACATTTAGAATACTTGAGCTTTTATTTTATACTTTTAAGTAATCATGACTATTGTTTGAACCTACTCTTATTTCCTTTTCATCTTTCCAGCACAGTAGTTTTTGTGTGGAGGTTTTTATGTTAAAGCAGCGGTGCCCAACCTCTTTTGGCACCAGGGATGTTTCATGGAAGACAATCTTTCCATAGACGAGGGTGGGGGTGGGATATGGTTTCAGGATGAAATTGTTCCAACTCAGATCATCAGGCATTAGTTAGTCCACAAGGAACATGCAACCTAGATCCCTCGCATGCACAGTTCACAACAGGGTTCATGCTCCTATGAGAATCTAATGCCACTGCTGATCTGACAGGAGACAGAGCTCAGGTGGCAACGCTCACTCACTCACCACTCATCTCCTGCTGTGCAGTCCAGTTCCTAACAGGCCACAGACCTGTACTGGTCCTTGCCTTTGGGGTTAGGGACCCTCATGTTAGAGAACTAAAGTAAATAGATAAAAGAGTAAACTATTTCGTTGATCCCATGTTCATGGATCAATATCCAATTGTTATGCTATTCTTTTGGGCTTTCTTACCAAATAAAGCTGTGATTACAATTCAGAGATTTAAAATAAACTACATTAAAAGCATAGGAAAAGCAATAAAGAAAATAGCTGATGGTCAAATAAAATCAGTGAAGTTTATCACTTGGTTTAAAATTTTGATATTGCATTATATTGCTCAATATTACTTATATTGATCACTCACAGTATCTATAGTATTCATTCCAATTGCTTAAAAGAAAAGATAATTAAGTTTTATTTTTGGAAAAAAAAAAGTGTTAAACTATTTTTTTGTAGAATAGTCTTTAAATATTTTGCTCAGAAATGTCATTTAACTGATCGCTATATTCCCCTCCAATTTAACTAGTATTTTCAAATTTTTTAAAATAACGTGCTGGGGAGAGATAGCAAGGGGAGAAATGCCAGATGTAGGTGATGGGGAGGAAGGCAGCAAATCACACTGCCATGTGTGTTCCTATGCAACAATTCTGCATGTTCTTCACATGTACCCCAAAACCTAAAATGCAATAAAATAAATGGGGAAAAAAAAACAGTAAAAATAAATAAATAAATAACGTGCCTTATAAATGTAAAATATAAGATAGTGCTTATTAATTTTTGCAGCATAACAAGGATAAGTCTTTTCATGGTAATGATATCTTGCCAAATTTCTTATGGCTTTGATTTGTTCTGCACCACCAGAGACACTCCATGCTCTTGACCAGTCAGCCCAGGCTCTTCATTAGTAATTACAGGATGGGATTAGATGACAGATGAGACAAACTTTCTTTAGAAACCCTTGATTTTTCAGATCTGACTGAAAGAATCATGTTTTCACATAAGCACAGAGCATTTTCCCCACTAAGCCATGATGTGAATTACCCCCAACTCTTTCTAGAAAATGCTCTTGGAGTAGACTGAATAGGAGAAGGAATAGAGAGAGAACTTGGAGGGTCTGTACCAGAAGAAACATAACAGTAACAAACGTGCCTGAAATGTTCAGTGTCTTGTAAGTACTGCATTCAGTACATTACATGCACCCACCAATTTTATCCCATTAATAATCTTATGATTACCCTTGTTTTTAAATGGGAACGCTGAGATTTGGAGAGGTTTAGTGGCCAGGTAATGAGTAGGAAGGCTGGGGTATATTGCCTGTTCCCAGCCATTACAGGTAACTGTAATCTTTCTTCCATGTTCTTTGATTTAAAACAATAAGAAAATGAGATCTTCATTTTTAACTCCATGCTGAGGCCAATGCAAGTGTTTAACTGACGCTGAAGCTCTGATTCATTATTTTCTTGTGGTATGTTTGTTTCCATGCTTGTATTTTCACACGATAGTCTGCAAGCTATTGAAGCAGTCTGGCTGGAAACCATTTTGTGTCCTCATAATTTTTCTAATTTACCATGGTGGGAAATAGAAAGGAGAGAGAGCACCAGGTTAGCTATCTGAAGACTGCCTTCTCTTTCCGTGTGGTCTTAGGCAAGTTATGTGGCCTCTCTGGGCCTCTTATCACATCTGTAATAAAAGATTAGATTACACAATTGCCTATGACCCTGAAAACATTAATGCTTTCATTCTTCCTTTTGTCATAGATGACAAAATTGAAGCATGGGGGACACTGAGTATCTTGGTCAATGTCAAATCCACACACAGGAGTGGCATGGCTGACATTCAAAACTATGTTTCTTAATTCCTGAGTCAGGTACATATTACTATACTGTACAGGCCCCTTTGGGGTCAACATCAACCCCAGTGAAGTTGGAAAGTTGTCCTGTAGGGTTATGCAATAGAGTTTTGAACTTGGCCCGATCTCATCTAACATTACCAATAACATAACTGAGGATATAATGTGCTTGTCAAATTGATTAATGTCTAATCATTGCAGTAATTCATAATATCATCTATGAGACAATAAAGAGTTTAAAATTCTTGAGAGGTGGGACTGATGAGGTAAATTCAGTAAATGAAACTTCTGTGTTTTTGTCAGTGATTAAAATAATTTGCATAATCACCATGGAAAAGTTTGGTTAACAGCATGTTAAGTGACACAGATTCAATATTCAACAGTGTGAGGAGGGTGTTGGAAAACTATAATCACGGGCTACCAAAGAAGTATAGCATCCACATGCAGGTAGATGGCCCTATGAGTAGAGACAGTAGTGGGGCTTGGTGTTTTTCCCCCACTGCATACCTGACAGATAAAGCTTCTATAGATATTACTAAAAGTTTTGCAGATGGCAGCATAGCTAAAAGCGGCAGCCACCAGTTGTGTGAAATGTGCAGCCTGTTAGTTCAAACCTTTGCCATTTGAGGTCTCCGTGATTGTGAACACCTGCTCTGCTGTGAAGACTGGATGTGAATCACACAGAAAGGTTATCCTCAAGCTATAAAGCCACTTCTTACAGCCTTGGGTGAACAGGGGCAGAAACAAAGCAAAAATGTGAACAAAGTTACCAACATAGAGATGGTCATGGAGATTGCCCTTCAAAGCAAAGTTGACAAAATGAGGAAGCCTTATCCCAGAGAGGAAGAGATTTAATAAGGATTTGGAAAACTCTCCTTATATGTTTGTAAGTATGGATGCCCTTTCCAATTCATTCCCTGGCAGCCTATGTAAACAATTATTCAGGGTTATGAATGGTGATAACTTAGCCATATGTTCATCATGTCACACAATGAAAACACCTGTAAGATACAGGGATAAAATCAACATTTTGCATATTTTTTTAAATTTCCCTTTAATTTGCACTTTCCATCCCAGTGATACAGTATTTATTTCTGTGTATTTTCTACTGCCATATATGACAGATAGTTACTTGCTACCTGCCCTTGGTATGTCAATAATGAGTCATCATACACCTAATATATGCACCATTAAAACCTAATTTTAAAAAATATTGTAGACTATCTACTTGGAAAAATAAATGCCATCCTTCCCTGTCCCCAATGTCTACAATCAGCTTTCATGGATAAAGATCAAATTCAACAGTTTTATTCAAACTAAACTCTACCTACATTTGAAAGGAGTTTCTCATATTCTCTAGTGCAGTTATGCCATGTATTACTCTATCTTGGCTGGGTATTAGTAATGAATTTGTCCTCATGAGAATTTGTGACTCACTGGCAATTGTGTGAATGTTCTTCATTGCTCTGTTAATAGCCAGCTCTTTTCCTGTAGAGCACATTTTCCTTGGTGGATGGAAGCTATCCCTTCCTGGAGCATACACGTAATCAGAATATGGAAAGGATTTCTATCTCTTAGAGAAGTAGGGACAATAAGCTTAAAAATAATTTACGCAGAAGCGCGGCAGCAAAATAATTAATTTGAATCCTTATGTTGTTGTCAGAATAAATATCTGTATAACAAGTTTTGTCATAGAAAATTATATTAAAGGAATTGTGATTAGGCTTGTCATTTCCCCAGTGTGTTTACAAATGAGTTTCTTTATAGCTAGAGTTTACCATATTCCTAAAATATTACAAACATATACACTGCATCTTAGCAATAGAAAATCAATGAATAGTTGCAAGAAAGAATGACTTTTTAATGATTTTTGACCTCCGAAGTCACCATAAGATTTCTATATTGGCCTGGTTTTCTTATCAAAGACAGTCCCTTCTCCTTATGCCCCGACCCAGCACCCCTGTTTCTCTCCCTCTCTCCCTCTCTCTCTAAACTACCTTTAGCCACATGGTTCCCATTTATCTTGATAGAAGTTACTTAATGAAGCCTATACGTATCACTTAGTAACTCAGTGGTTAAATTATTCCATTTTGTGCTTTCTGATCTACAGGTATTTATTTACTTTTTGCTTTAAACCTTCACCAGTACATTTCACAACTGCTATTTGTGTTTCTAGCCAGATAATTCATGAGTTTATTTTACAATGTAATTATGCTTATGCAATCTCTGTAAGACACGATAATTGACAATAGTGGCATGAGTTTTATCAAAATGTAGAATCAAGTATAAACATTGTTATATGTGTGTATGCTGTGCATATAAACACACAAAATAGTTTTTAAATTTTTTTTCTGAGCGACTGAGCAGTTGTCATAGAGGTTTAATCTGAAAATGGACTAATAGCTGATGAAATTGTCTTTTTCAGTTCAACAATGGTAGTTAAATCTATGCTAATTTGTATTAATTCTTACCAGAAAAGGGTTTACCCTCTTGTACATAATACTTTTACTTCAAAATATGTGTGTGTGTGTGCTATAAACTTGCTTGAAATACTGGTTTGAAAATGTAATTGATCTTTATTTAAACTAAAACAACCCAGTATATGCTACAAATAGTTTATTTTAGAAACTATAGTCCTTGATAATTTGAACTAATCTTCTCTAAACTCAGTTACCTTCTACTTAAAAACTTTAATGATTTTCTATGTACTTCCTTCTCATAAACCTCTAAAGATTTTTATGAATAAATTTTATAATCTAAACCTAGAGTTCAGGCCCTTGCACAGAAATCTCATTTTATTTATCCAAAGTTTTACCCTCGACTCTCCAAGACAGAACTTCTCTTATGGCTAGAAAGTCTTCATAGGCATCCTCACACACTTGCTTATTCTCTCAATCTTATATAGAAAAATGCCTTCCCCTTTATACTTTGCCTACAAATATCACTCATAGGTGAAGACAAGTTTAAGTTCTACCTTTTCCATGAAAGTTAAATTGATCTTATTAAGGCCCAACTGAGCACTTCCAGTTGAGCCTCCTATGGGTGCCAGATGTTGTGACTAATAGCATTGTTTTTTATAGACATGTATTTGTTACCTCTACCAGTGGGGCAGTAACCACTCTGAAAACAGCCTCTACAGACAGGTTTTATATTCATCCTACTGGGTACATATAAACATGGAATAAATGACTTTTATAAATTTGGAAGTCTTCAAACTTGAAAGTTTTCAGCTAGGTCAAAGCAAGGCATCTGAGCATATCAGAATGTTCACATCTACAAAGGTATTTCCCTACCAGTAAGAACTTTTATTGATCCTATAAATCCGTCAAAATGTCTAGATTAAGTCACTCATTTATTTATTAAAAATAGTAAAATAACTTTGAACTTTGGGTTGAACCATACAAGATTACAAGTTTTATAGTTCAAATGTGGTTGAACATCAGCACATTTATATGGTTCAACCTAGTATTTGACAATATTTATGGATACAGTAGTAAATAAGAGGCTGTTTTTACAGATCATAGAGTATAGCCAATTAGAAGATTTACCTTTGATTTTATAGGCCACTGAAAGTTTTCTTTATTGTCCAGATGATCTCATGATTGAATTTGGACACAAGTCCTTACATCAATTAGATTTTAATAGTATTTCACAGTGATACTTGATGAATAGTAGCCTTTTAAAAAAAGTAAATCTCGCTGGGTGTGGTGGCTCATACCTGTAATCTCCCAGCACTTTGGGAGGCTGAGGTGGGCGGATCACGAGGTCAGGAGTTTGAGACTAGCCTGACCAACATGGTGACACCCTGTCTCTACTGAAAATGCACAGAAAAAAATTAGCTCGGCGTGGTAGTGGATGCCTGTAATCCCAGCTACTTGAGAGGCTGAGGCAGGAGAATAGCTTGAACTTGGGAGGCAGAGGTTGCAGTGAGCCGAGATTGTGCCACTGCACTCCAGCCCAGGCGACAGTGTGAGACTCCATCTCAAAAAATAAAAATAAAAAATTAATTAAAAAAAAAATCTTGGGGCCGGGCGCGGTGGCTCAAGCCTGTAATCCCAGCACTTTGGGAGGCCGAGGCGGGTGGATCACGAGGTCAAGAGATCGAGACCATCCTGGTCAACATGGTGAAACCCCGTCTCTACTAAAACTACAAAAAATTAGCTGGGCATAGTGACGTGTGCCTGTAATCCCAGCTACTCAGGAGGCTGAGGCAGGAGAATTGCCTGAACCCAGGAGGCGGAGGTTGCGGTGAGCCGAGATCGCGCCATTGCACTCCAGCCTGGGTAACAAGAGCGAAACTCCGTCTCAAAAAAAAAAAAAAAAAAATACACACGTCTTGAAAGGCTGAGATGTGCCCTATCTTTTCTTACTAATCTATCATAATGTTACCATCTGCCAATTTCTATAGGTCCCCTAAACTGGTCAATACATATTGTATTGTGTCATAAATTGAGAAACTTTATAATTTTTAAATATATTCTGTGTGCAATTATTGTTACCTTTTGTAGCTTGCTTTCAAATTCTTTTCCTATTATTACAAAAAGCTGTCACTTCAAAGTTGGTGAATGAATTATTGTTTCCCATATTCGTGTACATCTTAATTATTAAGGATTAATTCAGTTTTTAAAGCTTTCGAATTTCCCAGACAAAAAATAAGAGATTGATTTCTGAATATTTATCCCTGCAAATAGGCTGTTTTGCCTTTCCTGATAACCTGCTTTGCCTAAATTGTTTAGAAGTACAATTTGGAAGAACAAATTTTTCTCTGTAAGAACAGTGGCTAGAATAAGACACAGTGTTCCAGAAGCCGATGCCCCATAGTTCCCTGCAAGGTTAGGGCAGTATTTTCTCTATTGTCCCCCTGATGATAACCTGCATATTGCTGACCTTTTTGACTCAGAGCAGCACAAAGGGCTTATGTCTCCAAAAACCTGAACACAGTGACTCATGTCTTGGTCTGAGCCCATCATTTTAAAAATATAAGTTGGATTTATTTATTTCTAAGTCCTTATATCTGCCTAATATAGACAAACATTATCTTCTGATTAATTATAGATTTGTACCAAACTTGGTAAATTTATTGTTTATTCCTTAGTAGTATTTTGGCATGTCGCAGACCAGAAAAGTTGCATGCTATCAAGGCCTCCATTTTTAAGAAGTCTTAAATGATCTCTAATAAGAAATCATTAATGATTCAGTTACAACTGCTCTTACTTTATTTTATCCTCTTTTAGCTCATGTTTTCTCAGTATTTACATAACACTCTACTGTGTGCCTGAGATTATCAGCTGATTCCTTTCTATTGTGTTACTATTCCATTAACTATTTCACAGAAGCATTTCTGCATTCTACTTTATATTTATGGCAGTGTTTGAGTATCAACTTTAGTTTTCCTTTGGGTATACTGGCCTTTGACTGATTTTAACACAAGTTCAAAACTTGGTGTTCAGTTTTAGACAAATCTCCAGAGGCTCAGTCCTTTGATTCACATAAAACTAAAAGAGTTTGCTGGCTTAGTTAGATCTTATATAAATCTCAGGTATTTGTGTATGAAAGCCCAAAGCAACACCTTGCCAAAATGTTAACTGCTTACTTTAATTTTACCTGATAAAAAACTTTCTTAAGTGAGTTTTATTTTAAGAAGTACAGTTTCATCCAAGAATATGGTCAAGAGATTTGACTGGCTTCAGTCACAAATAATCATGATATATGTGGTTCTTTTTGTCCCTCAGGCCTTGAAACACGAAATTTCTTTCTTTCTTTTTTTTTTTTTTTTTT
>NW_022436998.1:9413105-9463408 GCF_009761245.1 Sapajus apella
TTGAGATGGAGTCTCACTCTGTCACCTAGGCTGGAGTGCAGTGGCACGATCTCAACTCACCGCACCCTCTGCCTCCTGCGTTCAAGGGATTCTCCTGCCTCAGCCTTCCGAGTAGCTGAGATTACAGGCATGTGCCACCACGCCCGCCTAATTTTTTGTATTTTTAGTAAAGATGGGGTTTCAGCATGTTAGCCAGGCTGGTCTTGATCTCTTGGCCATGGTTACACCAAGTTTCTTAAGAAGAACATCATTTCTAAACTCCAATAGACACCCTGCCTAAACTAATGTAGAATATTCACTCAACTTAATGTGTCTACAGTGGCATCTCTTGTTTTACAATAATGACTTAGCTACTAGTTGCTATGGGTTTATTACTTAATCTCTATTACCTAATTTTTAAAGCATTGTTGCCTTCAAGGAAAAAATGGTAAATTACATTGTCCTTATACTAGACAGCTATTTTGAAAATCAGATTATCTGTTTAAAGATGCTGCATTTCTCCTTGTAATATTTTCTTGTGACCTAATTAAGCTGACGTTGTTTTCTTGAAGGAGTGTCAGTAACTTGTGGTGTTCCCTATTTGGACTGTGAAGTCTCTCACTGTCTTAAGATTAGGGTGAAAAGGCTAAGGTCTTGCCAGTTTATGCCAAGTGGCCTTATTGACCTTTTGAGAGCAGCTGCCAAGGTTTTAGCCTTCCAATAAAGGAATAGCAACCTAACCAAATCTCTCTAAGAGAAGCTTTCCATAAACTCTTAGTTAGGATGGGGAAAGTGTCCTTGCAAGGGAGGTTTTGTTTTTGTTATTGCTTTTGCCCGAACTCATCCTTCACTTATATCAGTCACAGAATTCAGTTGCCAGACTTATCAGAATTTTGAAACCAAGACAGTGTTTACTGATCATAATAGAATTGTGTCACCTTTAATAATACTCCGTTCCCTTCCTATGTATCATCAAATGCACATGAATCCCAAGAGCATCTTTAATAATCTAAAACTTATAAATTTCAGATAACAACTGGATTTTATGTTGTTTGAATGTGAACATGTAAAAAACAACTGGATTTTATAAGTTTATTGAATGTGAACATGTAAAAATGTGACATTTCTTAATCTCTAACCATTTCAACATTCCTGTCATGCCCAAATTGTAGTTAGAAAGACATTTTCATGTCTAGATTAGTTAAGAAAAAAAAAGTCATTAAGGAAGTCATTTTCTAAACAAGATTTGAGCTAATGCTATGCTTTGTCTTTTGCTGTTTTCTTTTTTAAAATTAGTTTTTTTCCTATGAAGTCTCCATTAAAATTTTAATACAAATGCCAAAAGGATATCATTCTGAGATATATATTTACTATCTGAGATAACCATGGAGCTTATGGTCATTATTTCTCTTCCTTATTTTCATAAATGCCTGGGAATAAACCTCTTATAGATTCAAAATGCTAGTTAGTTTTCAAACTTACCACTATTCTAGATTTCCCATTATTAATATAAATAACACCAATTTTGGATAGTTTGACAGAGTCTCATGAAATTAGATCATATTTGGAATGGCCTTACTTGAAAGATAGATTCCATGGCTTATACAAAAGATATGGGCTATTCTTCCTCAAAGCAGCTGCAAGTGAGGTAGCATAAGAATCTGTGTAAGGGCTCATAGATATTTGCCACATATATCAAGAAATCATGGGAAAACTATGGTTTCAAACATGAAACTCAAATTAATCATGCAGAGGAATCTGACATTGGTTCAATGTCCAAATTTTGTTACTATTTTCTAATCCTAAATGACAATGCAAACCTAAATATATATATTTTTTCATTGGAAAGTGTATGTTGGGATCAACTAATGAATCTCTAGAAGGATGCTTAAATTTTATTAAGAAATAAATGTCTCAATTCAGGCATATAAAAAATAGCACCATGAGTTACAATTGTGCATTTTAATAAGTGGCCCTTATAATGTAAATTTTTAAATTTTTAAATATGTTCTGCTTGCAATGGTAAAATTTTGCAGTCACTTTTAATAATTCATCACAAAGGCAAACACTCATGTTATGGGTATTTAACTTGAAACCAATATGCATTTCACATTGACAACTCTATCTATCATGCCCCAAAGATTATTTATATGGATCTCAAACAGATGGATTTGTCATTGATACACAAGGATCCTTTGTTAAATAATTCAAATTTTTTTCTCTGGCAATTATTAAAATTATAGAAAATCATCATTAGAACTCCAAAACTGATTTTTTGCTTTATATTAAAGCTTTTCTTTGGTGATCATTAATGATTATCCTGAAATGGCAATTTAATATAGCTATTTGATATGTAAGAATAGCTCATTTATTAGTCAATTTGTATAATTTCGAGAATTTGTCCATAAACAAATTTTAAGAAAGAGGATAAAGCTGTTAATCCAATTGAATATACGATATGTGTTTGTATGAATGGTTATTGGACAGGAAGGAATTTTTCTATTTGCTGTGGCAGATAAATATTCACTAAATGCTTTGCGATGGAAAGATTCAATTTAGAAATATCCGAGATGTTTTGAGAGAATGGCATTGATACATGTGAGCTATCTTTATTTTGAACCTCCTCTATCATTGAAAAACTAATAATTGAGTGAGACTCTTTCAGCTACATCATGAAAATTGTTTTTCATATTTAATTATGAAAGATCCAGTGTGCTTATTTGAAGTTCTTTTTATCTCTGTGGAGAAGACTAACCATAGTAAAAGCTTTGATTCACTTTTTAAGATTGTGCCTTGGCTTCAGCCTTTAAATTAGTCATTATACATTTCATTCATTCCTTGGCAATGATTTGAGGACCAATTTTCCTTTATTAACAGGGGAGAAATAATGGTTTTTTGAATAAGCTAATCATTCTCAGCATTTGGCCAGATTTCATTTTCCCATCTTAGACTGACTTTATAAATAGAATTTAATATCTTGATAACTATATACCCTACAGACCCAGTGATTCTTACTTTAAAAAAAAGAAATACTTTGTTTTATCTCAGATGATGATTACGCTAAGGATGTATTATATAAATACTAGAAAAATCTTTAAATCATTCAGAATAAGTACTGGCCCCCCTCTAGTACCACAATATGTTTTCTTAAATTTCCAAAAACAAACAAAATTATATAGCAAACAGCTTCTAATAATGTCTATTTATTTTCTTTCTATTTAGTATATATTTTGCAAGTACAGAGGATATCCCAAACCTTGGATTACATAATAATGGGAGATGTACCTTGGATTTCTTAGTGGTTGGGAGTACTTTTTCTAGAATACTTTTTCTAGGCGTATCATTTCTTTAATAAAGGTGAGTTCAGGAAGCTTTTTACCTCTTCTCACATGTAGTAGCTAGACCCTAATTCTCAATATCATTCAATCCAGATAACCATAGTTACCAATATTACAGCCACAAAAACAAATAAATTTCTTATTTAAGAAAATGCCCTGAACATTGCTTTATATAAATTGACCCTCCCTCATTGGCTGCATACTACCTTAGCTTACAAGAAACAACTTAAAACAACAATTTTCACTCAGTCTCAGTCATCAGTTAGAAACTGGTATGAAATGTTTAATGTAATCCAGGCTCTTCTGAAATCAAGTATCTTTACTCTGCCTTGAAAAACTTTGGCATGGTAGAAGTTGTACCAGTTATTTACCATGAAGTTTCTCCTGCTGTATTTTTACTGGCAGAAATCTAAGTCTTGTCATTTTGGCTCCAGTCAGCAGGCAGACTATACATACTGGAAAATACAGTTTAACTCCATCTAATTTCAAGTCTCACTAATTTAAATCTATTGAGGAAGATTGCATAATTAAAACCAACAAATTATGAACCCAAAATAACATAATGAGGATAGTAAAGATTAACCTAAGTGCTTTTTAAAAACTTCACCTAGCTTTTCTCTTGAAAGACCTGTGCAAGTAAGGTGATACCAGATTATTTAGTACGTAAATGCATCTGGATTTTGTTTAAAGTTGATCATTTTGTTGAATCGTTCAAAAATCTTCTTGCTGAGCTCTTGTTTTATATTGGGATTTCCCATAATTTTTAAGAGCTGCAAGAAGGAGAAGCAATAATGGATGATAAAAGCTATAACTCTTCACTAGACTGTAAATAAAACCTTATATTCTTTTGCTGTGACAGAAAGCAGTGCAACAAATACTTCTGGGGTCATTTAATCATTTTATTTGGCCATGGGAAAATGATCTATGTGGTTTTCATGCTTTTTTTTTGTGCCAACTGTCATAATTAAGGTAAATTGGAAAAGAATTGATTATATATAGTTGAATGACATAAACTTTACTTTGAAAATAAATAGTTTTAACCAGTATCCTTTATCAGCCAGATCACTGTATTAGCATCCTGAAAATAAGTTCCCTTGCTTCAAATCTTAACTCTTTCCATTTTCTCATGAAAAGGCAGCCAAACTAGTCTTTGGAAAATTGGAAACTAATCATGTCACTTTCTTCTTAAAATCTTTATTTTGGCTCACTGTGGTTTTCAAGGAAAACTACAAACTCCTTGGTTGTGAACACAAAGTCCTTCATACCATATTCCCTGTTTACAATTGTAGGGTCATCTTCTGTCCCAGCTCACACACTCTGCTACAACCATATGACTTACTGTTCCCCAAAGGCATGCTCCTTCTGGCTTTGACAACTCTGTTTCACCTAAGGAGTGTTGACACCTCTTAGTTTCTCTTTTTCGCAAAATCTCTGTGCCCTCTCTGCCTGATGAAATCCTAATCATTTATTCATTCAATGATTTTTCAAGATTTTCTCTTGATCATCTCTTCCAGGAAGACTTTCAAGAGACACTATCTTGATTTTTCCTCTGTGGTCCTGTAGTAGCTGGTACATTTTTCACATAGTTCTCTAATCATTGGTTTCCTTGTGTTTCTCCCTGTATTACACTATGTGCATTTTAAAGGGTAAAAAAGTACATTTATTTAGTACCTAAATTCATTTGGACTCTGTTTAAAGTTGATCATTCTTCACTGTGTTCTAGGTTCCCAGGGCTATCCTTAGATACATGTAATGGGTCCTCCATGAACAAACCTTTGTTAAATCCTTGAGTGTTAAGGAGTTCTACATTCAAACCAATGCTCTGACAATACCTTACCATAAAGCTTCAAATGTTATGTTTTTGTTTTTGAATGTAAGGAGAGATTATTGCCTCCGGTGGGTTGTTATAACTGTTAAGGGCAGTGTAAAAAAGTTCCTCCAACTTTCAAAAGCAAAAAAGATACAAAGATGATAGCCTATCGTTAAATATATTCTTTATGCAGCAAAGGTGTTTGTTAAGGCTCATGACTGGGGGAGAATAGTAAGGGAGAAAAAAACTGAAGTTATGAATCTTTTCTTTTTCACTTGTTTTTCTGAAGTCCCTAAGAATATTTTGTTGCTACAGGAATACAAGGGGGTTGTCACATTTTTCTTTTTATGCCTTATAGCTCCGTGGTTCCAAGTACTGAGTAGGAAATATGACTCTCTTACTATAAGAAAGGTTTTAACATTTTCAACTCAAAACTCGCTTATCAAATTGATTAGCTACACATGAAAATAAAATCCTGCAACAACACATTCCTATTTTTAAAACATTTTTGGCATTTTATACTTTTTCATTATTTGGTAGAATGAAATTTTATTGTTTGGGGATGTTGAGTTCACTTGGGAAACCAAACTTAAGAATGAAACAAATAGAAATTGTCTTTATTGAAGAAAAATATAGAGATAAAACTGAAGAGGAAAAAAGGGCTTTAAATGTGTTGTAACACATTTATATATGTTTCCAGTCAAGTCAATTTCTAGTCAAGTTAGTTATTTGGGAAGCCACAAAAACTATCATCTCCCAGGCCATAGTTTCAGAAGTTTCTTGGCTTTATCGGGTTTTACATCCTAAACCAAAAGAACAGAAGCCTAATTCTGAACGAAGCACCAGTGAAACAGTAAGTATGCCCCTTTTTTCTCTTGGCAGGGTAGCTGTTGAGGACAAAATCAAGTATAACAGAAAGTTTGGTGGACAAACAGCCAGAATAATTCTACTTCTTGAGATGGTGACTTGGCTGGAAGGTAGGGGAGGAGGAAGGATTAATTTTGCTTCTCCAAGTGTCTATTTCTTTAACTGTATGATGAATGAGCAGGACTAGCTGTTCTCTGATACCCCTTAGATCTGAAATTACCAGATTCTGAACAATCCTAGTTTTTATATCGTCAGGTACAACTTTATCTCACCTCAACCAAACCCCATTTCCTCAAGCAGGAAGAAAGAAAGAAAAGGAGGAAAAGAGAAAAGGAAGGCAAGAAAGAGGGAAAAAGGTAAGCTGTAAGGAATAGAGGGAGAGAAGGGAGGGAAGGAAGAAGTGAGTAAGAAAAGAAAGATTTCAACAACTGTAGCCTTAGACATATTCTAAGCTCTCTTGAGCCTTAGAGTAAAGAAGTTGTTTCTAATAATACCAAATATAAATAATTCCTCTTATACATGAATAGGCTTGGCTTATTAGTAGTAACCAGATTATCATTCCTACAATGTAAGAAGTTGTTTTCTGATAATAAAATTTGAAAGATTTTAAAACTTATTATACATACTATATTATATAAACTTCCACAAATTCTAAAAAATAATTTCTATAAATATTTCAAAAATAATTTTTCATGCAATTTTAAAATGACTTTTTTGCATGGCATGATACTTTTTTTAGACTCAAAATATTTCTAGGCACTAGTCACGATAGCAAAGACATGGACTAACCTAGGTGCTCACCAATGGTGGACTGGCAATGAAAATATCTTATATGTACACCACAGAATACCACACAGCCATAAAAAAGTTTCCTTGCAGCAATACAAATGCAGCTGGAAGCCATTATTTTAAGCAGATTAATGTGAAAACAGAAAACCAAATACTACATGATCTCACTTCTAAGTGGGATCTGAACATCAAATACACATGGCAACAATGGACGCTGGGGACTACCAGACAAGGGAAGGCAGGAAGGGGGTCATCAGCTAAAAAACCGTCTATTGGGCACTATGGTCACTACCTGGGCAACAGGATCATTTATAAGCCAAACCTCAGTGTCATGCAATATACCCATGTAACAAGCCTGTACACGTGCCCTTTATAATAAACGTTAAAATTATAAAGAAAACATATTGCTAGAAAGCACTAAATAACTATAAATGTTCAGTTATGTTGACTTCTATGAAATTTAAATCTGGTCTCTTTCTGTATCTCTAATTTTTCACTTTGACAGACGGCTTTCTTTTGACTCTTCTTTTTCTCCTTGGTCAGATGTTACCACCCACTTCTCCCTCAATCCCACACACATATAAATGCATATAAATAGTCATGCTTCTGTTCTCTGTCTCCCAGCTTCTTTTTCTTCTCTTGTTCCTTTTTCCTCTCTTTGTGGTCTTTAACTATTATAGCTGCTAAGTTAGGACAAGAAACTCTGTAATATCTCTAGCATTGCATATTTAGAAATGCTGCTGGGTTAGATAACTAAGGGTTACTTCCTAAGGGGCTGTGGGAAAGGTGGGTTAGAAAGGATCCTTATTATATGGTCATTGACCTTGTTAATGTTCTGGGAACCTGCATATACCCCTCCACCCCCATCCCCACACACAAAAAGTCATGATTAGTACTGCCTTTGGGTTGTTTGTGCCTCTTGTCTTCATGAATCTTAAGTGATAAAAAGAGAGGCTGAAAGCTTTATCCATTCTAGGGTAGAAGAAAAATGCTTATAAGGGAGTTATAAGTATGGGCTTTATTGCCATACACTTCTGGAATTTCAGTTCTGCCATTCAACTAGCTATGTCATCTTGGGCAAGTTATATACGTTCTTTGATACTTAGAGATCTCATGTACCAGAGAAAGATGATGTTGAATGTACTGTAACTCTTCACCTTGTGAAGATTGAATAAGATAATGTACCATAAAGCTCTTAGCACAGTAAACTTTACTTTTCATCTGGCGATGTGAAAAATGTATTGGGGTTGTACCTGAATGACGACCTTAGGACCATGTCAGAGTGTGGTTCTTATCTATCTGCATCTGTGTCAACTACTGCATCAGAACTTCCGTGGGTGGGGCTGAGAGGATGGATTTAGATGATGATTCTGGATGATACTTTCACACTAAGATGTTTCAGAAACCCTGCCTCGGAGACCTGTCCCCAGTTTAAAAATAAAAATCAATAGAAATATTGGATTCAGTATGCAATTTTCCATTTTCTATCAAGGTTTTTATTGTATACTTTCAAGAATATTCTTTCCTTATCTTCTGTGCATGTGTACTGAAAATAATATGTTTTGATGTAGGCCTATTTGGAATAAATTGTTTCGTCATCCCTAACTTTTAAATAAAAATTACCAAGGACCATACTTCTGAATTTATATTTCCACAGCGCCTGGTTATTCTCAAATATTAAATTTAAGTGTGACATTAGTTTAATCATTTTCAATTGTATGGGGTGTTTTCAAGTTGAGAGAATAAATGAAAGGGGTTTTACGTCAGAAGTGTATAAATATTTAAAGGAAGTTGTTACCAAAACATACTGGGTCCTAGCCAATTTGTGGTTAAAGAATCAATCTTCACCAAGAATCAAGAAAAAGTCACAAATATGGTATTCAAATAGAAAACGTTTGTGATCAAATGAGGACTATACTTTGTTTGAAAAATTATTCATTTGTTCCTATTTCCATAAGTTGCATTATATCTACACTATTCCCAGGGTGGCCCCAATAAAAGTATTCTTGCCAGGGAGACATGAATTCCTCATTCTATACCTCTGAATTTGCATGGGATGTCATCAGTGGTAAAGTGAGTCTTCCTAAATGCTAAATGCCAAGTAGAATAAGAGCAAATGTTGGGCTCAGTTGATTTAGCTATAAAAATACTCAAAGATAAATAAGAATGGTTTAATGATACAAATATATCTGGTTTAAGAAAAGCAAGTACTTGCTCCTATTTGAAGAGACAACAGATTGAAACTAATGAAAAATGATTTGGCAAAGAAAACATGGCCATGGAATGATTTCTTAAACTGACTTCTGGACAAGCAGGTAGATAAAAACCTGTCTTGTCTTCAGCATCGCATTTTAGACAGATCAACGAACTGAAGGTGTGAAGAGTGAAATGAATACAGTAGTCCCCTCTTATCCAAGGTTTCACTTTCTGTAGTTTCAGTTACCCAGAGTCAACCAGTGTCATTGTGTTGTAACAACAGTACGATAAGATATTTTGAGACAGAAATAGAGAATGGAAGAGACTACATTCACATAACTTTCATTATATGGTTATAGTTGTTCTCTTTTATCATTAGTTGTTAATCTCTTACTGTGCCTAATTTATAAATTAAACTTTATCACAGGTATATATGTATAGGAAAAAACATAGTAAGCATAATATGTATAGTATAATTAATATATATATATACATATATGGCTCATTACTATTCAGTTTCAGGCATCCACTGAGGGTATTAGAGAGTATCCCTTGCAGATAAGGGGGGACTTCTGCAATACACCAAGAATTGGAAAGCATAGCATGTATTACTTCATCAGAGAAAATGCCTTATATATTGCTATAGCACACAGAAATGATACCGATGGGACAGAAAAACAAGCAGGCTTCATTGATTTTCCCTGGCTCCTCATATTCCTCACTAATGCACTTGAGGATATAAATAATGCATACAACAGATTGCATTAGAGGTGATTGTCTCCTTATTACATGCATAAGTCAAAAGGCATTATTAGTGCATTAGAGACTTGGAATCAGTTCCAGATTGCAGAGTATCTTTGCCTAATGACTGTCACAAATGGGAAACTCACAAGCCAAAACAACCAAACAAGACTATTTTCATATTTGGCTCATATATTGCCTTCCTTTGCATCATAAAAATAAAAAAAGTTATTTTATGGAACAAATACTTTTTTAATGCATGAAATTTTTATCAACTAGGAAAAGACATAAAAGGTTTTCATAAAGGAATATTATATTGTTTTTTGTGATCCTTCTTAAATCTGTAGTTGTTATTTCTTTTTTAACTAGGCAAGATAATCACAAGCAAATTAATGTTACAAGCCTTATGTGAGTGTCTCAATAATGTGCATAGACTAGGGAAGGACTATACATCTTAATCCATTATTGTATCTTTCATTGCTTAACCATGGTACATGTTCAATAAAGCAGGATGGTTCTTCCATATAATTTCATATTATTGATAAATAACCAAAAGTATATTCTCCTAGATCACACATTTGTATATGATCTACAAAATGTTAATTGAACTATTTTTTGTTCCAGTAAATTCTGCAACAGTGACGTACTTCAACTTTGTCACTACAGAATCATTGTCAATTTTAGTACCACTGATTTGTATAACATTTATTTCTGTAGCCTTTTTATCTCCCAAGCCTCCTATATTATTTTCGATATTTGGCTTTGGTGAGCATTTTCAATGGTAAAACAAACTCAAAACAAACTTTGGTGGGTAAGTTATGTTTTTGTCCCTTACTCCTGAGTGGGATCTGTCCAAAAGCACAAAAGACTAAGTTTTCGGTTATGATGATGGGGTGCATGAGATTTATAAATGGAATGTTGATCATCTAGAAATCCATGGCCTCTGCACAGAAGCCAAGCTAATTTCTAGAATATGTAACAAAAAGTAAACTTGATATAATAGATATGAACATATTACTCCTTTTTAAAATCTATTCTAAATTATTTCTGACACTTTTAACAGACCTTCCCTCTTGCAACTTAATAGGAGTAAGTTTAATAGGATTAAATGTAGTTCTAAGTTTTTGTATTAAAAATTCTCATATTAGAGTAATTTAAAGTTTTCCCTACTGGCAATGTCTTGTGTTACTATATATATTTGTCACAACTAATGACAAATATTGATACATTATTATTAACTGAAATCCAGTCCTAACATTTTGAAAATACATTCGATTGAAAAGAAAATATTTTATATATAATTAATTGAATGTTTGTGTCTCAGGTTTAAAATAAAGACCAATTAGAAAATGTATGTAGCAAGAATAGCATTCCACATCAATTCATAAGAAATGATTTTGTGATTCAATATAGGTGACCAGATAGTAATGTATAACAAATATACAATTTTGTAGATGCTATTGTGTTGTAATTAATTTCAATAGTATATTTATTTAGACTTTAATGTATCACATGTAAAATAAATTCTGCAAGAAACATTGTGTGCGTAGAACATTTTGAACAGGACTGGGCAAGGTGGCTCATGCCTGTAATCCTAGTGCTTTGGGAGGCTGAGATGAGAGGATTTCTTGAGCCCAGGAGTTTGAGAACAGCCTGGGTAACATAGTGAGACCCCATATCTACAAAAAATAAAAAAAAATTATCTGGGTGCAGCGGCACATGCCTATAGTCCCAGCTATTCTGGTAGGAGGGAACCTGAGGCAGGAGGATCATGTGAGCCTGGGAAGTTGTGGCTGCAGTGAGCCATGGCCGTGCCACTGCACTCCAGCCTGGGTGACAAGAAAGAGACAAAGTTAGACACCCTGTCTCAAAAAAAAAAAAAAAAAAAAAAATTAAAAAGCTTTCCACAGAAAGATATCTTCCCATTTAACTTGAAACAAATAAGTATTATCTTGCAAGGTCAGCCATCTCAGTAACAACCACCATTTACTGAGGACCTACTGTGTGTCAGGTATTTTGCAAGGTGCTTGACGCACATTGTGTTCCATCCTATCAACAGCCCTTCCATGTTTATTTCTATGTTATAGATGAGGAAATTGAAACTCAGCAAAGCATAGAAAGTAGCTTAGATTTGAACAGCTAAGAAATGATAGTACAGGTTTAAAGGAGGAGGAGGAAGGGGTGGGGAGAGGAAAGTGGGGAAGTGGAGGAGAAAAAGAAGAGAAAGGATGTCCAGGGGAAATAATCTCTAAAGAATAAAGAAGAAAATACAACCTCGTGTTTATAACAGGAGATTCATTATTTAAAATCAATCCTGATTAATAGAATAGAATGTTTAGTCATCTTTGCATTATGTAAATGAGAGTGATTGGTCTAAATGCCATTTTTGCAAATTAGGTTTTTTTTAAATAGTGCCACTGGCAGGTTTATCAGGGAAGTGATATAGAACTAGTTTAATGCAAACTGGCCAGGCACAGTGGCTCACACCTGTAATACCAGCAGTTTTGATCCCACAGCCGCAGGATCACCTGAGATCAGGAGTTTGTGACTAGCTGAGCCAAAACCCTGTCTCTACTAGAAATACAAAGATTAGCTGGTCGTGATGGTGCATGCCTGTAATCCCAGCTACTCAGGAGGCTGAGGCAGGAGAATTGCTTGAACCCAGGAGGAGGAGGTTGCAGTGAGCTGAGATAGTGCCACTGTATTACAGCCTGTGCCAGAAAGCTAGACTTCTCTCAAAAACAAACAACAAAAAAGGAAAAAACAAAAAGGCCGCTGTAAAGTGCGAAAAATATTAATGAAGTTCTTGTCACAGGTTGTCATCTTTTACAAAGAGATGTTTGTGGTGGTTTTTTATAAAAATGACTGAGAGATAAAAATTATATTAAACTGAGTAGTATATATTAGGCATCTAAAATGAATTATTACTTTAGCATAGTTGTGAGGTCCTGTTACTCAAGATTTCTAAGTGGAGAGAGTAGGAAACTTTTCTTTTGGTTTAGTAATGCATAGATATGTATGCATCTTTGTGTTATAAGGTAGAGGATTAGGATGTTTGGGACTCTTGTTATACTCCTGACCCTGAATTCCTTTCTTGATTAGGGAATAACAAGATAAATACTTCTGGCACACCATTTGGAAATGTATTCTCTCTCTTTGATTATGATAATTTCTCTGTCTGATTGTCATAGCTGGAATCTCTTGAATTTTGGGGTTCCAACAGGGCATTTTGAAAATGTAAGGAACAATCGAGATTTATCAATGTTATTTTTAAACATAAGCATCATACTTTATTTCTTTGGAAACAGAGTCTCGTTCTGTCCCAGGCTGGAGTGCAGTGGTGCGATCATAGCTTACTGCAGCATTGAACTTCTGGGGTCCAGTGATTCTATCACCTCAGCCTCCTGAGTAGCTGAGACTGCAGGTGCATGCCACCACGCCCAGCTAGTTCTTTTTCTTTTTATTGTGAAGACAGGGTCTCACTATGTTGCCCAGGCTGGTCTCAAACTACTGGTCTCAAGTGATCTTCCCACCTTGAGCTCCCAAAGTGTGGGGATTACAGGCATGAGACACCATACCTTATCAGCATCATACTTTAGATTCAATCTTTAGAAAATGGTTTTGCTTCAGCATTATTTATTAAGTAGAAAGTAAGTTTCCAAACCAAAGAACAGGCTAGGAAGAGATCTGTTAAAGGATACAAAATTACAGCTAGTAGGAATGAGTTCTAGTTTTGTATACCACTGCAGATTACTATAGTTAGCAATAATATATAGCTGCAAATAGCTAGAAGAGAATGATGAACATTTCCAATACAAAGAAATGGCAAATGTTTAAGATATTGGATATGCTATTTATTCTGATCTGATCACTATGCATTCTGTGCATTGAAACACTATGTACCCCATGAACATGTACAATTATTTTTCAATTTTAAAAACTAGAGTTAATTCTAAATGACTATCTCAGTGGTCTAATTGCTTTTGGGTTCAGAATCTCTTTTTTTAATCATCAGACATACAGCTTGAGATTTCACATTTCAGCCTAAAGAAACACAGTAATATTATGTAAATAATATTACACTGCAGCAACAAAAAGCTTGTCAACTTGTATTATTCTGTTGCCCAAATTGCAAAAGCACATGTATACAGTAGTAGTAATTAATGGTTTTGGTAATAGAAGAAGGAAACATAATTTTACAAACGTTTTTATTTTATTCTGAATATTTGAAAAATGAAGATGTTTCTCAGAAGAACCCAAATAACGACTAACCTCAGCCACTATGTTGACCTCAACAAAGATAATATAAATGGAAGAGACCCAGGGAATGCCTTGGTCTTTATCAAAGATGTCATAATTTGCTTCTTCCACACCATCTCACTAGGACATATGCTTATTGATAAAGACCAAGATACATGAGATAAGGGTTACGGAAAAGAAATAACTTCTATTAATTGTCAATCCCACTCTTTAGGTAACTGCTTCCCGGTAAATTCAGACCAATCAGTAAGCTGTTTTTGATCAGGTCAGCTAAGAGAATCAGGGGCATTATTTTTCCTAGGAAAAAACTATTTTAAATTATATTCTGTTTTCATCATAATCTCATGTACCTTTGGGACATCAGGAAATGATTACTGCATACCTACTACATGCCAGGTACTTTTTTTATGTACTAAGGAAACAGTAATGGAAAAGTAAACTGACCAAAAAAAATCTCATTCTCACTTATGTACTAATAAGAAAAAGCTAGACAATTGATAAAATGTGTAAGGAGATTGTATTGTATGTTATAGTAGACAGTGGTGAATGCTACAGAGAGAAATAAAAAGACCTAGAGTTTGGGGGCAGTAGTTAAGATTACAGCTTTTAACAATGAAATCAGGGATGCATCACTGAAGAGGGGCAGTTCGATAAAGGTTTTTAAGGAGGTGAAGGACTGAGCTATGCAGATATTGAAGATAGGAGCATCCAGGTGGGAGGAAGCACATGCAAAGGCCCTGAGAACGGCAAATATTTGGAAGTTTAAGACAGGACACACGACCTTGCACAGAGGAGGAATCCATAGCATATTTCATTAAATCGATCTCAGGTTTCAAGACATTAAGTGTTTTCCCATACATTATGGCCTAATTCAATGATATTCTTTCTTTACCCACAGGTAGTAGAATTGAATTTACGTGAATATCCAAATACAGTTCACAAACTGAAAACAGACAGTTTGCTTCATATGTAGGATTTCATATCATTTCAAGCCTTGTTTTTTCATTCACTCTTCATATTAATACTTTAAACAGTTGTAACTTTCTCTCATAATTAATTGTGAATTGCTTTTGCTAGGAGTGTAATTGGCTGTGAAATTGCACTCTTTTTTTCTTTTGTAAACTGTCTTCATACTTGGCGGAGAACAGCATTCACCAATTTTTCTTTCTCCCTTTATTTTTGCTTTGTTGAATTGTTTCACCCAGAAGAGAAAGAGAAAATCCCTGAAAGCATTATACACAAAAGGTCATTTGTCCTATTGCCAGCTCACTGATAAAAGCTCAGAGAGTGAATAGTACTCCACTGAAAAATAATCACTGATAACCGAAACACCAAACAAAATAGATACCAAATTCTTTGAAACAAAAGTCTCATGCTTCCCTTTCAAATTGAGATACATCTTTTTTCTTTCCAATCTAAAACCCTAAAGGATTCACACTCCAAAGGGCTTTCTCTTGAGTTTTGTCCTGCAATTTGAATAAGCTCTTTGTCTGCATACTGTCCTTACAGTGCTGAGGGAGCTCTGATGAGCAGAGACCCACCCTTTCCATGAGGGTATGGGGACAGAGCAGACCCTGGCCTCTGCTGCTCACATGACTGCACCAAGAGAATGAGTGGCAGCATTCTTTGTGACTAAAACATGAAAATATAAAGCATACATCATACAGTACAGTCAGTACTGACAGTCCCCAAGGGCCATCTTGTTAATGCCATGAGCTATATGATTGGCCCTGGATGTAGAAGGCTGAAGGTGAATTATCCTGTTGGGTTCAGATGAGTGCAATTTAAGCATTAAAGTGGATGTGAACTTGAACTAGAGTATATCCAATGTACAAACTAATTGTAGCCATTTTATCTAGCAGGTTCCAAAATTACCCTTGAAAATTAAAACACTTGTTCCTGAAAATTCGTATGAAATAGACTCTGTTCAAATTAGAAGAGAATAAACCTCATAGAGCTTCTGGTTGCATGCTAAGACATTTGCTTTTGTTCGGTGCAAAAAAAATTCATCAGCTATTTATATCAGAATATGTGGATTGGGATTCTGACTCTAACTCTTAGTAAATAAGCCATTTCGGAAATAGGGAATAATGAAGTTGGCAATGTTTTTAGTGTTCTTTCAAACTGGGTTCTGAACTTATTTATTACACGTCTGGCAATGGGGAAATTAAAGAATAAAAATAGATATAGCAGACTTCTTCCTGAAAGAGCACCCTGGGAAGACATATATGATAGAGATTAAACAGTAAAATAATTAATATAATGATTGATATCACTATAATACCAGAAATAAGACTTAAGTGTCAAATGTAGAAAATCTAATGTTTGAGTCCTAAGGAGGAAGAGATTATGGCACACTGGCAATTCCTAGAAATTTCTCTCTCCAGAGATAAGACTTGGCACTTGATAATGATATGTTAAAGGTAGAACAGAACATAGAGACTACCTGGCTCAGTTTCTTATCGCACAGATGTTAAGAATTTCACAGACCCACAAAGCTGCAAGTTAAATGAGCCTGCAGCAAAGACCTCCTAAGCCCTAAACCAAGCAGCTCTTTCCTTGTCTTATTTACTCATTTGTGGATTCATTGAGCAAGCATTTTGAGTGCCTATATGTTCCAGACACTGCTTTGAGTGTTAAAAACCAAACAGTGGGCAAAATTTACAAAATCAATTGATGTAATGGAACTAACATTCTAGTAGATTATATACACAGTGAGTTTAGATTTTTGGAAATAATCTTTCTTAGTGAAAAAAGTGTAATGGGGTTTTGGTGGGCAGGTAAGATAGTAAAGGGTTCTCTGAGAAGTTGTCATTCACACAGAGAACTAAATTATCAAGAGCCAGCTATGAGCGGGAACACATTTCCAGCAGTGAGAAAATAAGGATCAAAAGCTCTGGGGGAAGAAAATGCTTGACTGGATGGAGGACACACAAGGAGGTACTCCACACCTGTCAACAAAGCTATGGAATGGGAAAGAGGCAGGCACTGTCTTCTGGTCACTGATTGTTCTTCTGTTAATATCAGTTCCCACTTCAATATGATAAGGACACCCCATTGGGAAGACAAAAAAACAGAGAATAGATCTTAAGTATTCTCAACATATACACACATACTCCCCCAAAAAAAGAGAGAAAAAAAAAAGACAGTGGTAACATGGGAGATAATATGTTCATTAGTTTGTGATTATTTCACAACATGTACATGTATCATAACATTAAGTTGTTCATCTTAAATACATATAATTGTATTTGTAAATGATACCACAATAAAGCTGGAAAAATTAGAAAATACTAAACATAGCTTGAGGATTCAATCCAACTTAATTTTTAAAATTTTCTTTGTACTAATGTTTGCCATTTGTTTTTGTTTTTTTAAATACGTGTTCACCTCCCAATTCACTTTATATGAAATCATGTAGTAAGATGATAGTTGGGGTGGGAGAGATGAACCACTTTTCCATGTTCACACCTGTGACACCAAAAGCAAAAGAAAGCCTCTGGGGATCATTGTCAGGATGCTGGCCCCTGGGACCTTTCCCTATCAAAGTCCATCTGCCTTCCTAGACATTTTTCTGAGTAAACAAGGGCTGACTTCCAGGCAGCACTTATGTGGCTAGTTTAAATTTTGTACACAGGGCATTCAAGGGACACCACATTACCCATTGGGATTTTACTTGGCAAGATACATCCTTCTACAGGAGAATCTAAGAGTTTTACATTATAAGATTCAGCCAGATATGGTGCAAAATGCAATTAACTATTTTTAAAACCACACTGGTGTCTTAAAGCATTTCTTTTTCTTTTTTTCTTTTTTTTTGTTTTTGAGATTAAAGTCTCCCTTTATCACCCAGGCTGGAGGGCAGTGGTGTGATCTCAGCTCACTGCAACCTCCACCTCCTGGGTTCAACCGATTCTTGTGCCTCAGTCTCCAAGTAGCTGGAACTACAGGCCTGCACCACCACACCCAGCTAATTTTTGTATTTTTAGTAGAGATGGGGTTTTGCCATGCTGGTCAGGCTGGTCTCGAACTCCTGGCCTCAGGTGATCCACCCACCTTGGCCTCCCAAAATGATAGGATTACAGGCATGAGCCACCAAGTTCGGCCTTAAAGCATTTCATTTGAAGTTTTGCCAGGACTAGCAGATATTGGACCCTAAATTTGATGGAGGAAGGTTTTCTGGGTTGCCTTCTTGCCTTTCAGCTTGTTGGCAGCATCACTGTCAGAATAACCTCCTCCCTGTTCATGGAAAAAATGGCAATGGCTGCCAATCTGGAAAGAGAATGTATAATTTAAATGGGAAACTGAATCATGGTTTGTCCTCCCAAGAAAGAAGAATACTTTACTAGAATTGAAGGGTGGACTTAGGTATTTTCATTCCTTTCCCATGTTGAACAGTCTTCACCCTTTTCTTATGCAGTTTCAGAGTATTGTCTGAATTAGTGGAATAAGATGACATTTTATCGGCAGATATTTCTCATTCAAATACATGTATAGTGCAAGGAATAACATTCCTTAATTTGATTGATGAGGATCCGATACACTCACTGTCTCCTCTAAGGAGCAATTTGTTACATATAGAGCATAACATAAATAATTGGAATCCTATTTCTTCATATATTTTTTAATGTTTAAGTTTTCTTTTTCACAGAGATGGAGTCTTGCTATGTTGCCCGAGCTGTTCTCGAACTCCTGGGTTCAAGCAGTCCTCCTGCCTTGACCTCTCAAAGTGCTGGGATTATAGGAAAAACCACTGCGCCTAGATCCATTTTTCACCTGTAAACTTAGTTTGCACTATTGTTGACTTTTCTGTTAGAAAATAGGAAACCTTCATAATCAAATAACTTTATAGCAAGTATTGAATGTCAAAGGTTAACTTCAAATAGGAAATGCTTTTTAGTGTCCCTCTACCCATTGCAAAAAACAAAATTAACCAACTTCCAGAGCAATGTAAGAATTCTTACAGCATCATTACACCCTGGCTTTATATCTTATACTCCATATACTGCAAAAAAAAAAAAAAAAAAAAGAATATTGTAAAATGCTAGTATAACTGATAATTAAAAGGCCATTGGTCAACTTGTAATGATCAGAGATGGTTTGGAAGTGGACATGGAACAAATATTGTTGTAGTAAGAATTGGGAGCTATGAGAGTAGGGAGGTGGTGATGCTGGGTGTGGGCCGAGTAGATTATTTCAGGTGCGAGCACATAAAATGTGTAATTCAGGAACTGCTACAAGATAATATGACTTGCCAGTGTTTATGAGCTGTTAACCCTGTACCAAATTCCTATATACTTAGAGGAGTTTTGATTTCTTCTTTCTTCTTGTTCAAGCCCATACATTTTTATGTCAGGAGTAAACCAAATAGTTAGAGGATATAACCACCTACCATGGGTTAAGACTAGAAGACAGTAGGGACTGAAAGGCAAAATATGGTTGTGTTTTCTCCAGCAAAATTAAGAAAACATGCCTGCAGAAATCAAAACTACTGGGGAAAGGGAGGACCCACTGAGAAGCACCCCAGCAACCTGAATCCAGCTGGTCTTCCTTGGACACCATGAACCACACCGTCCAAACCTTCTTCACTCCCGCCAACACCGACCATCCCCCCCAACTATGAGATACTGAAGGAGGATCATGAGGTGGCTGTTCTGGGGGTGCCCCACAACCCTGCCCCCCGACATCCACCATGATCCACACCTGCAGCAAGACCTCCCTGCCCAACCATGTCGCCTGGCCCCTGTTCAACACCCTCTTCATGAACTCTTGCTGCCTGGGCTTCATAGCGTTAGCCTACTCCATGAAATCTAGGTGAGAGGGGATACCCCTCCCCATCTCCCTCCTTGCAGGCCTTCACCTCCTCCCTCCAGATGAGAAGGAGGGTAAAAAGAGATAAAATACCAAAGAGCTTGAATCCGTGGTCAGGTGACCTGCTCATGCCACTGACCAGGCCACAAAGAGACCCAAGGATGGGGAAAATGACTTCCTTTTCGATTCCCAGCATCTCCGCTACCTGTAAGCCTTGAAAGAGTTGCAAATGAATGTTATCACTACCAGCTGGAGCCCAGCACTAGGTCACATCCCCAACTTTTGCATGAACCAGGCTCCCTCCTGGAAATACCTCTGCCAACTAATAATTTACTACCTTTGTCTTGTCTCTATAAGCCCCCTCCCCTGCCTGTTCCCACCCATGCTGCATATGAATTAGCAAATCAGTGAAGCCAAAAGATTGTAAGGTCAGATGTCCAGGCAATGGACAGTGACATAGTTTCACCTCAGTTTCCCCTTTAGCATTGTAAGCCTATAGAAGGGGAAAGAAGCTGCTTCTCAGGGAGCTCAGTGAATGAGGCTTTACCTGCCCCCACCCACAGCTCCTAGGTGAATAAAAAGCCACTTCCTTTCTCAGTTCGATGTTCAAGAGGTTTGTTTCCCACCGTTCCTGCTTTACAGGGACAGGAAGGAAGATGGTTGAGAACTTGACAGGGCCCAGGCCCATGCCTCCCCGCCAAGTGCCTGAACATCTGGGTCTTGATTCTGGGCATCATCATGACCCTTCTGCTTATCATCATCCCAGTACTGATCTTGCCAGTCTATCGATAGATCAAGAGGCTTCCTCCAGGCCAGGAGCTCTGCCCATGACCTGTTTCCCACATACTCCACCTTCCATTCCTCGCCCTGTCCCCAGAGCCGAGTCCTGTATCAGCCCTTTATCCTCACACACTCTTCTGCAATGACATTCAATAAAGTGCACATCTTCCTGGTAAAAACAAACAAATAAGCAAAACCAAACAAACAAAAAAACAGAAAAAAACATGCCTGACTAGGACGGCTTCTTATGAGTTGACAGGTTTGATACAGTTTGTCTTAGCTGCTGAAGACACAGGAACAGAGGAGAAACGCTGCTGAACTTTGGAGTATTTGTCTTCATTAAGCACATGAGTGGCAGGTTAGGTGATCTGATTCTGTGCTGGGTTAAATCATGAACTATAGTATTATAGTAGTAATAATAATAAGTGCCTCTTGTAAAATGCTTGGTGTACTAAGCACTGAGATGAGTACTTTACATACTTTATCTTCGTTAATCTAAATTACCATGCATGAGACAAGTGCTGTTATTTACAGAGAAGAAAACCCACAAAGGAAAAGTTCTGGTAGAAACTTGCCAGGGTCACTAAGCTAGGAAATGGGGAGCCAGGTATATCATACAAAGCAATTTGACCGTCAGAAACCAACCAGAACTACAGTTACCTGGCATTGGGCATACCATGTCATTCTCTGCTTTTTTTTTGAGATGGAGTCTCACTCTGTCACCCAGGCTGGAGTGCAGTGGTGCGATCTCAGCTCACTGCAACTTCCACCTCCCGAGTTCAAGCGATTCTCATGCCTCAGTCTCCTAAGTAGCTGGGATTACAGGCTTGTGCCACCATGCCCAGCTAGTTTTTGTATTTTTAGTAGAGAAAGGGTTTTGCCATGTTGGCCAGACTGGTCTCAAACTCCTGGCCTCAGGTGCTCCACCCACCCCAGCCTCCAAGGGAGCTGGGATTACAGGCGTTAAGCCACCGCGCCCAGCTGTTTAACTATTAATTTGTTTAAAATGTATGCCTCCCTGATAAGTCTGATGTATTAAGTGAAATAATGCATATAAATGCTGACAGTTCTGCCTGATGCATGATATGCCGGTTTTACTAGCTAGTATGGTATATTTCTACTACAGCTCCTTTTATTGGCAGCTGCTCATCTGAAGCTGATTTTTTAGAGCATTTTGATGTTCTTTGAATAGATTAATTTAGATCTGATAAGATGTTATAATTGACTCTAATCCTGATACAATCACCCAAACTAGTATATATATAAGGATATGTGATGTACACAGGATATAATGGTATGTATGTATACACATACAGTTGAACCACGAAAGACAACAGGAGTTGGATCTGTCCCCATGCACAGCTGAGCAGCCATGTGTAACTTTTGATTTCACCCAAATTTAACTACTGGTGAGGGGAAGCCTGACTTATAACATGAAAAGTCAATAAACACATATTTTGTATGCTATGTGTATTATAGACTGTATTCTTACAATAACGTAAGCTAGAGAAAAGAAACTGTTATTAAGAAAATAAGGAGGAGAAAATGTATTTACTATTCATTATCTGGAAATGGATCACCATGAAAGTCTTCATCCTTATTGTCTTCAAACTGAGTAGCCTGAAGAAGAGGAAGGGTCTTAACTGTCTCAGTAGTGGCAGAAGTGGAAGAAAATCCATGAATAAATGAAACATGCAGTTCAAACTCATATGTTTTCAAGGGTTCACTTTATACATATGGGTGTGTGTTTTCTAATTGCTGATGTAAATTATGTACTTAAACCATTGTTATTTTGACCTGTCAAATTTTCTCTTAATCCCTCATTTAGAAGATTTTTTTTGGGAAAAAAAAAAAAAAAAAACGGTACTCTGAAAATAGACTGATTTTTACATCCTTTAAAAATTGATGTATGGGGTGTGAAAATGAAGCCAGATGAAATGAGATCACTTCTTTTTAAAATTAAGCTTTGTCATTGTTTGAACTAGCTATCCTACAACCCCAGCACAGTTTTGAAGCTGGATAGATTCCTAATAGAACTTGAACCCATCAGAGTGTGTATCCTGAAGCTTCGCAAGAATGCATGGACGTTTTGACTTATAAGACATGTATAAATATATCTGTAATTTAGGTTATGTCACTAATTTCTTTCTTACACAAGTTCTATGGTGAGACTGCCAGAGTTTGAATGTTGCTTCACCACTTATTAGCATGTACTCCTATGCAAGTTGTTTAGATTCTCTGCACTTAACTTGCTCACCTGTGAAATGGAGATAATAGTCACCTAAGTAATTAGGGTTGTCATGAGTATTAGTGTTTATGTACCTGCCATGTAGCAATCCTCAATTAATGTTAGCTCCATTAACACAGCTATTATCAAAATCATTATAATTCTCATTTTAAAGTAGTTTACTGAAAACAACTAATAAATTAGTAGACAAATTCTATGTTAAATCTGAAAGGTGTGTTAATATCTCAACATTTTGATTTCCTCATCAGTAAAAAGAAATGATAATACTTGTCCTGGCTGTCTCATTAGATTATTCTAAGAATTCAGTGAAATGCCACTGGTGAAATTGTGTGAAAATTGCTAAATGTTACGTAAACATAAAGCGATATTTATGTTATATTAAAGAATGAACCTGAGATGCTGAAGAAATGTTTCATAGTGGGGTGAGGCAGTCCCTTTTAAGAGAAGCAGGAGGAAGTTTTCATTAGGTCTTGGGTATAGGCAAGTGGAAAGCTGAAAGTCATGCTAAAAATGAGAGAATATCAAAAAGGCATGAACATACTGATATGGCACATTGCTCTCTGACACTTAGGGAATATAAAATGCTTTTTACAAGGAAACATAGTTGAGATAACAAAGATTATAGTTTATAATGGGGAAGAATTTCTTATTTTCTGTATGGCAGATTTTGAATTTCTACTAGTACTTTATCTAATCAGATGATGTAAGATAGATATGTTACTGTGGAGCATTCACCTTTCTGAGATGTGCAAATTAGCTTGGCATACATTGCAAGTCCTGAGAAAAGTACTGGCATAAAATTTCTTATCTACTGAAAAGCATATGAAATATTGTGAGAGTGGAGAGAGAAAAAGAAGATTGAGAGAGAAAGAGAGAGAGAGAGAAAGGGGTAAAGGATGTCAAAGTTTCACATTTGTTGGCTTCTAGCAAAGGAGCAGTATAAAGCAATTTGTGGTTGCCACATTTGAACACATGAAAATAAAATTTTTTTCCAAAAGCAATTTGCTCTATTGATGGTTCCATTTTTACTTTAGTAAATTTTTGAGTAAAACATACTTTTTAATCTTTTCTGACAATCCTTTCTATCTGAAAATCTGATCTGTCAGAAATCATTATGTCAGCCATACACTGTGCCATGTGATATTTTGCATTTATATTGAGTCTTTCAATCAATAAAAAAATATTTTAGAGTGCATTAAGAATCATCTTACAGAGTAGCAAAAGGAAATCCGTTTAAAACTAAGTGGCTTTCGATATTTTACAAGGTGCACTGGAGGAATTTAATACAACCCAACAGAATAGGATTATTGAGTCTGAGACCAAGCAGTATGTTGGAATCTGGGAAGTATGAAGTGTTTAATACTGAAAGATGCCTTAGACATTAACCAGGTCAACATCCCTATTTACAGACGAGAAAACGGAGCCACACAATGGATTAATTCAGTGACTGTATTTGCAAAGTGTGGTTTCTTTAGAATCAGTATAACCTAGGAATACATTAGAAATTCCAATTCTAGGGGCCTATTCCCCAGACCTACTGAAAGTCTGGGATTGGGTCAGCAATCTTTTCTTTTTGAGATGGGGGGTCTGTGTATTTTAAGAAGCACTCAAGTGATTCTGACATGCATGATAGCTTGAGAAGCACTGGACTAGCCTTTCATTTTTCTAACACCTACCCGATGTTTATCACATTGTTGTAATGCTGCTGCTGCTTCTCTTTCAATCAGTCTTAACGCTTTAGAGTTGAGGGGAATAAAAATTAAACTCAATCATGTCCACATATACCAAAATAGTGAGAAAATCAAGGAAATAATTTGTAATACTGCTCTTAAAACACCTTTGTCTGACTCAAGAATTGTTAAATGAAAGTAGCATTCTTAAGATTTAACACTATTATAATTGTCTCATTTCCCTAGTCCACAGAACTGATTAACATACAATTTCTGAGAGATATTTAGGAACACTGCTCTAGCCTCATACTATTTAGAAATAGCCCTAATATTTTGATTAAAATGAGTCAATCCTATATCACTTCACCTGTCTTGCATCCAGATTAACAAAGAACTGCAAAGACTGGTAAACACAGTCGCAGTCATCTTTTGAATTTTCTCCCTTGCCCTGCAAATACAAACACTTAACTACCCTGTAAGCTTATGTATAATACTCTGAATACTTAATAGGTATTTTAAGATGCTAAATATGGAATAAGAATAAATACATATTGTATTTAGTCACTAAAAGTAGATTACTATTATTGAACTCTGAATGATATATAAATTTTCCTTTTGGTTGCTTTAACTGGCTTTACTTAGATTCATTATAATTCTCCCATAAAATAATTGTAATGGGCTTTTGCAAACAAATCAGGTACATGTTTTTCATCAGTGAATTCGAGAAGAAACAATGAGAATCTTCTTTGGAGACAGAGACCAATTTACCATGAAGCTAATAAACCTTAAACTCGGTGCCCTTCCAAAATTCAGTGCCAAATTTTGGACTTGTAATTTTATATTCTTTTTTTGAACAGAGCCTCCCAAATTCTATAAGCTTTAGGCACACCACAAAATCCAGGGAGTGTTAGGTGCTCAGTCAGTGAACAGAAATAATTTACATGTTGAACTAGGTAAGCCTTTCTATTTATGCTCAATGAACATTGAACCAAAATGAGTACCCATGCCGGTTTTAAAGCAGGTACAAATTGTTTCTACGTAAGCACCTTGACAGTTGTGAGTGGTTTTGGATTAGCATTAGACTGGGTTGTCAATCACTTCTCTGGCATTTTTTATTTCCTTTCTCTTGAATAGAGATAGACTAGAAGCACTTAGCAGCTTACTACAGCATTAGACAATGAAGAGTGTGTTCACACACTTAAAAATGTATGTCTCTGAATGTTTCCAAAAAGAGGGCAACTTGACTTTTGGTCAGTTCTGGCCCCAGGAATTCAAAAACACTGCATAAACACTGGAAGTGAAAGCATCTTGATTCAAATCTGAAGTAAATGACAAATGCTTATTAAATAGATATTTCTTTGATTTGTTTGGCTCTCATCTCTGATGTCTTAGAGCAACAGCATAATTCACATTTTAATTTAGTGAAAGCATTTTTTTTCATCCCTGAAAGGAGACAAAAAATGATTCAGTTGTAAATATGACCTAGTTTAAGTAGGTTTGGATGTTATAGTTAATTTCAAAATTCCAAAGGGAAGGGTTGCATGATTGTCATGGTCTTTTTTGTAATCATTTTAAAAGTTGAAATGTTGCCAGCAATGCTTTTAGGTCAGTCAAGGCTAGGGCGGGAGGTATGAAGGAGAAACAAACCATGTCATATCTCTAAATAATAACAGCAGGCAAATGGTAGCACTCAACATTCCAACTCACTCTGATGAGTTAATATATTGAGGCTTTAGATTCAATTGCTCTAGAGTTTTAGACTCATTACCTCTTTTGTCAGTGTTACTGTTAGCTAGTTGTCATCTAGTCTAAGTAAGTAAGTCTCTTTGAACTTCAACTTCTTCAACTATCAAAGATACATAATACCTACTGCAGATTGTGAAAATCAAGTATGTTAAGCTTCTAGGATGGCATCTGGCACATAGTCAATAAATACAAAACAGACTTTATAGCCTTTTCAGTAAATAAATCTGAAGCACATTTTATGTGCATGAGATTACCTGGGGGGAACTAGGTTGAGAATGAAAGCACCTCTTGCCTATATGTGTCTATATCTGGGTAACAAAAGACTAGATCTTTTGCTGAAATCATTGAAGGAGTAAATGCTGAGAGCGGGAGAGACAAGTAACTGCCAGGCTCTTCCTGTGAAGTTTTGATAACATTACAGATGATACAGTCACTCACAAGGAATTGGTTGTACTTTGTCTTGATACTCTAAAAGCTGGTAGCTTGTTAAATTTTCTGCCACTCATGGCTATGAGTGAGAGCTGAGTTCCCAAGGGAGCCCTATATACAATGATGCTTGTGGTACTGAGAAACGAACCTGGGTTCCAGAAGTTTATTAATGCATTTTTTCAAAGTGATAAGAGGGATCACAATTTAAGATTATAGTATTTGTCATCACCTTCTCTCTGCACTTTTCTTTACTCTCATTCAATAAGAAGCTGGCTTTTGGTTAGGCCTCTCCAGATGGTAATATACTAGCTTAAGATTCCAGTAAAACCAACACCACACTGCAATTTGAGGTGTGCTCCATGGCTCTACAAATGTTCCGTTTTCATTTTTCAGTTGCTCAACAGTTTGCTAGAATAACTGAGATCTCTACCACAGAAATTGCTTCTTGGATTGAGATATTCTTTCCAGAATGCCACAGAAGTTTTATATTTTACCTGGGGTAGTTTAACTTCATCAAGGGACAACTTGATTCTTCTTTTTCTAGATGTATATAACTCATTATGATTAGTTCCTTTTATCCTTGGCTACCAGGAAAACGATGGTAAATTGAATATATAAAAACTATCTAGATTATAATCGATAAGCATATGTAATCATGTACAACTGCCCCACTTTTTCTACATGAGCCCACTCATGGCTTCAACACTGTTTTTAAATCTAGGACTTTTCTTCAACTCCTGAGGACCTGCACAGCTTTGAGAGTGGAGCCATTTTGGAGACCTATAATAAATTAATTCTAATACACTAGTCATAAGAACAATTTAAAAAAATAGATATGTGGAAATTTTAGAGTTAAATATGAAATTAATCAGTAACTTTTTTTTTTATTATTTTTTTTGAGATGGAGTTTCACTCTTGTTGCCCAGGCTAGAGTGCAGTGGCGCAATCTTGGCTCACTGCACCCTCCAACTCCTGGGTTCAAGTGATTCTCCTGCCTCAGCCTCCTGAGTAGCTAGGATTACAGGCATGCACCACTATGCCTGGCTAATTTTTGTATTTTTAGTAGAGACTGTGTTTCACCATGTTGGTCAGGCTGGTTTCAAACTCCTGACCTTGTGATCCGCCTACCTCAGCCTCCCAAAGTGCTGGAATTACAGGTGTGAGCTGCTGCACCTGGCCATTAATCAGTAACTTTTTATTAAATTTGGATTTAAATTTAAAAGTTTTAAAGATTATATACAAATAATATATCTTTATTGTTATAAAAATAATACAATAAAAAAATACAAACATACTATAGCAATTAATATTCAGTTAGGTCTTACTATGTGCCAGGAACTTGGCTAAGATATTACATCATGAGGTAGGCTTTGTTTTTCCCATATCACAGGTAATAAAATGGCAGCTTCAAGATGTGAAGTAACTTGCCAATGGTCATGCACTTTCTAAGTAGTGAAGTTGGAATTTGAAGTTAGGCACCCTGATTACAGGGTTGTAATTCTCAACCACTATATTTTACAAATCCTATCCAAGTTTATAAATCTTTATTAAAACAGTTATGTATATGAGTATGCATATGCCCATACATGTATATTGACATAAAATTTTATATAATGATGTCTTACTTTGTGTGTTATGTCCATTACCTTTTGTTCAACAATGTGTCATGGGCCTCCCCCTCTATAAAAAAGGATTGATATACATAATATTATATTCTATATCTCAAAAATAGCAGGGCCCTTATGATGAATATGTGTTATATCCTATTTCATAGAGAGATATAGATAATTTCCCTAGAATATCCTTTTACACATCCTTTATAAAATGATGATTTGTTTCCTTGGGGTAAATCCTAATAATGGTAATAGTGGGGACAAAGGACATACCCATTTTATATTGTAATATTTCCATCTAAGCAATCAAACAGGAAGGCTTTGCAAATTTATCCTCCCAGCAACAAGGTAAGAGAGCAGTATCCCATTCCTAAGTGTTATTTTCAAAATTAGATTATATCATATTTTTTAAACTTTGCTAACTGTAATTCTTTGAGGATGGAATTATTTTCTTTTCTAAAAACTTAATCCCAAATATGATTATAATTTTTTTCATTTTCGATTATCATTTGTGCCTACTTGGGGAATTAGTGAACTTGTGCTTTTAAAATAGCCTTATGATCCAAATAAATATTTTTACAAGCTTAAACTCTTTGACTCTTATAATATTATCAAAATGTATAATACCTTTCTGTTTCACTTACGTTGCTCACTTCAAAATCTAATGCTTTAAAAAAAAATAGAACTATCATACTTGGATCTATAAAGTTTACTATCAAAAAGTTTAAGGTAATCACTTAACATTTCTGAGATGGATTAAAATGCTGCAATACTGTGTGGCTTCATATTGCTGTAAAAGTCACGTTATCTAAAAGCTTTTCCTGGAGGACTTTTTGGTGAGATAAATATTTTTGGTACATTGTTTCCCATAAAGCAATATATTCCAAATGTGTTGACATAATACACTTTCATCGTGTCAGTCAATCTGCTGACCTGAAAAATGTATAAAGCAAAAATATTTTCCATGTAGTATTACCATAAAAAGTAGTACCTCACTAGTGTTTTTAGTCAAAACACAAATGTGAAGACCTACTAAATTTCAAATCAACCATACTACTCTATTTTGACATTTTTAAATAATACTAATGTTGTGTAGTCTTCTTACAATTATGTCCATTTCCTTTCTGCCTGTGTGAAAATCTTAAATGTGGTATTCCTATCGAAATGCTGACTAGTAAAAAGAAATAGGCACAGTATTGAAATTTCATCATGAGAGAGGATATAGATGAGCAGTTTTGAATCTTTCCATTTGCTATCACTTTTACCACTTACAAGTCAATTTTGTGAATCAATGAGGTTTATAAAATAAATATCTTGATATTATAAGATGTTTACCAACTTACACTATCCTATAAACAAAAGCATTCAAAACCTGAAACAGCTGACTTCTTGGAGTTTTGTTTTGGTTGCCTGCATTTTAGTTTTGATTGCCTGTATTTCTTCTAGTTTCATATCCTGTTTACATTTGTCTAAGCTACTTTACATCATTGGTTACTTGCTTAGTCCCTCTCCTGTGGTATTTCCATGCTTCCTGGAATATCGTTCATTCAATAGATTCAATTGACAGCAATTTTTTAAGCTTTGGTTCAGTAACAGAGGTACTAATCACCTGGAAGTTGTTTCTGTGACTAGTAGGCCACCTGGGACTTGTCCTATCATTTATTACTTTTGTACTACACATTGTGGAATCTTAATTGTATATTATATTCCTTTGACAGATTTGTTGTTCATTAGGATTCTCTGACCATGTTCATTTTCAGGATATAAAAACAGCCCAGGGGCTTGTATATTATGCAACTATGCTTTTTCTAAATTAGCTCACTGGAGATAGAATCACAACTATTATTTTACTACTTTACTATTTTGAACTTAATTCAGCCTGCAGTTATGTAGCTGGCAAGATTTACGTTGGTTGGAAGATACAGTTGATTTTTACCTTACATGGTAGTGTATCTAATTGTCATATGTAAAATATTTTATAGATAAAATCATGTTTCTGTATAGGAGAGTACACAGAAAGAATACAGCACAGTAATAAACTATTCTGTAATCTGAACATTTGTAAGTTCAAGAGTGCTTTTTCAAACTGAGTTCAAAGAGAGCCAGAATTAGAGTTAAAAAGATATGGGCTTTAAAGTCAGATGACATTTATTAAAATTCTAGCTCCATTATATGAATTTAGGCAATTTATTGACTTCTCTGAATGTATTCCGAGTCAAATTCTCTGTCTGTGAAATATTAATCATGTTAAAAGTTGTTTATTATTTCAGACTTGAATTCCACTACTCATCATTGTTTAGTCTTCTCTATTCACCGAATGAAAGCACCATCTGCTATATTGCTCAGACCTAGACCACAGATTTTTCCTTCATTCCTGTTTTTACTCTAAAAGCATGAAACCCATTAGTAGGTCCTATCTGCTTTTCTACCAAAACACATTCACAATGCATTCACTTTTCTCTGTCTACACTTCTCTATCTAGAACATAGTGCAGAGAGTATGCCATTTACCTTGGTCTTTAGTGGCTTAAAATTTCATGAGCAAATGTCAGGATAATTTTGAAATAATTACTGGAAAAGTGCTAACTAAGGCAGAAAGTCATTTTAATGTGCATAGGATGAATTATACCTCAGGTGCCTTTAAGGTTTGCATATATACCATAATGGAGCAGAGACAGTATTGAAAGTTTCATTTTTCATAGGATTAATTCACAATATTTAATAGTATCACATATTGTATAACATGGGAACTTTTTCTCACTCTTGTTAGAATTGAGAATCAATTCTGTGGAGTTAAGGCTTTGCAGATCTCTTGATGGGGTATAAATTAGAGTAAGAGCCAGAATTCCACAGAGCATAATCTATCTCTAGCACTTACAGCACTTAATCAGACATTTGTAGTCAAATTACTTCCATTTACTTATTTTTCCACTCACAAGTAACATTTTCCAGGTATTTTTGGAGAATTAATTAGTTTCCATTAATTAATTTGTTTCTACTATAGCTTTAATAACTCTGTTGAACCTCAGGGTAACTCATTGTAATGGTGTGGATGTAACTTGCCAAATGCAATGCAATAGCCTTTTGTTTGAACAGAATTCTTCTGTCAGTGTCAGCCAATTAACTAAAGTGATTTTTAAATGTCTACCTTATGACCCACTTTGTGCCAGGACCCTGAGGGACTCTAAGAGTAGACTACTAGGTTCCTAGCTTCAAAAATTAAAATCTAGTTGGGAAGAAAAGAACAACTTTCAAAATCATCTAAAAGGAATATAATATATAATTAAGATTCCACAATGTGTAGTGCAAAAGTAATAAATGATAGGACAAGTCCCAGGGTAGCTGATGCCAAAGTTCAACAGAGTTCCATTCTCATAGTACAACTTATTAAGTAGAAAGTTACTTACATGTTTTTCATCCTGCGTGACCTTGTGCTCTTAGTTGTCAACATTTATAGTGTCTAGGGGGAAAGCAGAAGGGGCAGAGAGAGAAACAATGAAATGAATTGTTTCTGACTACCTAATAAATTTCAGTTACTTATGTCTACGTGTTTTCTCATTTAATTTTAATAATTATCTGGCAAAGTAGGTTTATTTGTGCACATTTTACAGTTCAGAAAATTGAGGCTCAGAGAAGGGAAAAACTTGCACTAGATAGTTAGGAAGACTTAGGCTTCCCTTTACCAAGCTAATTTCTTTCTGCAGCATCAAATAACCTACTGGTTAAAATAAACAAACAAAACACTGTAACAGCTATTAAATACAAAGAGGAATTATTGTAAGTGTTTTGAAAGAATTTGATCAGTTTCTTTTCATTAGTTTCCTTTATGATTTACTCCAATAAGTTTAAGAATAACAAGTGATAGAATGGATCTTTTTTTTTTAATTGTACTTTAGGTTCTGGGGTACATGTGCAGATGATGCAGGACTGTTGCATAGGTACACACATGGCAATGTGGTTTGCTGCCTCCATGCCCCCCATCACCTACATCTGGTATTTCTCCTCATATTATCCCTCCCGGACTTCCCCACCCTCCTCCGCTGTCCCTCCCTTGCCCCCCCCCAACAGACCCCAGTGTATGATTCTCCCCTCCCTGTGTCCATGTGTTCTCATTGTTCAACACCCACCTATGAGTGAGAACATGCAATGTTTGATTTTCTGTTCTTATGTCAGTTTGCTGAGAATGATGGTTTCCAGATTCATCCATGTCCCTACAAAGGACACAAACTCATCATTTCTTATGGCTGCAGTATTCCATGGTGCATATGTGCCACATTTTCCTTGTCCAGTCTATATCATCGATGGGCATTTGGGTTGGTTCCAGGTCTTTGCTATTGTAAACAGTGTTGCTATGAACATATATGTGCATGTGTCCTTATATTAGAATGATTTGTAATCCTTTGGATATATACCCAGTAATGGGGTTGCTGGGTCAAATGGTATTTCTATTTCTAGGTCCTTGAGGAAGCACCACACTGTCTTCCACAATGGTTGAACTAATTTACACTCCCATCAACAGTGTAAAAGGGTTGGATTTCTCCACATCCTCTCCAGCATCTGTTGTCTCCAGATTTTTTAATGATCACCATTCTAACTGGCGTGAGATGGTATCTCAATGTGGTTTCGATTTGCATTTCTCTAATAATCAGTGATGATGAGCATTTTTTCATAGGTTTATTGGCCTCATATATGTCTTCTTGTTAGCAAAATGCAAGATAAAATTATCATGCAGTATCATTCAATAGGACTCCTGGTCTCTTCTGCCAAGAAATTAATAAATGAACAGGTGACAAAGACAAGCATAAATAATTATAAAACACGAAGTATCAACAGTAAAATTTGAGTGAATCTTCTTTTTCTGTGACTACTGTCTTCTTCATTATCATTTAAATTCATTCTCAAAAGGGTAGTTTTATCAAGGAAAATAAAGTTGGAAAGATAGAGTAGGATCATGCTCCTTTGCATAATTTAATAAATAATATTAATATTTCAAGGCTAATTCAGGTTGCTAAAATATTTTGGTGAATTTACACAATATTCCAATAAGAATATGTTTCCCATATGATGTTACACTTTCTCAAAAAGTAACAACTTGGTGCATTATTTTATTCATTCAAAACTAATGTTCTTAGTTTTAATACTACCTACAGATGACTTAAGGTTATCTAAGAAAGCTTTATAACATAAATATGTGCCCACTGTCTGGGAATTCCTGGAGCTTTCTCAAAGTACTTAAAACAGAACTACCATTCAACCCAGCAATTCTATCACTGGGTATATATCCGAAAGAAAACAAATCAGTCAACCAAAAAGGCACATGCACTTTTATGTTCATCATAGCACTATTCACAACAGCAAACACGTGGAAATAACCTAGGAGCCCAGTGGAGAAAGAAAATGTGGTTATACACCATGGAATACGACACAACTATAAGAAGGAGTGAAATCATGTGCTTTGCAGCAACATGGATGGAGCTGAGGCCCATAATCCTGAGCAAATTAACACAAGAACCGGAAACCAAATACCGCATGTTTTCACATATAAGTGGGAGATGAACATGGGTAACATGGCCATAAAGATGAGAACACTAGACACCCGGAACTAGTAGAGTGGGGAGGGTGGGAAAGAGGACAAGGTCCAAAAACTATCTATTGGGTCCTATGCTTACTACCTGGGTGACAGGATCAATCATACCCCAAACGTCAGTATTACACAATATATCCATATAACAAACCTGCACATATACCCTGTGAATTGAAAATAAAAGTTGAATTTATAATTTTTAAAAAAAGGTAAAGGAAAAGACAGATGGTGTTTGCATGGTGGAAGCCTTGAATTCCAAGATAGGAAAACATTCAACTTTAATTTGTTAGGCTATAGGGAACCACTGAAGGTTTACAGACATATTACAGACTCAAACTATAGTTTTGAAGATTTAGGCTAAAAATGATTGCAGATGGATTAGCATTGGAAGAAACGAACTTGTACATACTGTACTATTGCAGGAAAAATGTAGTTGGATGGTAGAATGAGGATAAAAGGGAGCAACTGATATGAGGTATTTTCTGATGTGTTGTTTTAAGGCCTAAAATGGTCGCATTCTGTAAATTTTCAGTTATGTGTGCATATGTGTTTGTGCATTTCCTCCAAAGACAGAATTTCCTTTTGTTCTCTCCTCATTTTATTAAACTTTCTTAAAATGTTAGCCTCCTTTAGCTAAGCCAAGGCTTCCCCAAAAAAGTAGTTCTATCCATGCTTAGGTTAGAGTTGTAAATGTTAAAAGTAGCCCTGTTTAAAAATTTCTGAGCATGAATTTACAAAGTAAGTTTTTTACTGATGACAGAGAGTATCTGCGCGATTTTTCCTACTGTCTGATATCCAAATATGTTCACATTTTTAGCCAATTCAAATAGTAGCAACTGAAAGAAGAGATAGCTGATATATATTCCTAATCTTAGAGGAAGTCAACATATTTAAACTTCTTGCAGCTGTTTTCTGGCATGAGAAAAAGGATGTATACGTATTCCTGACTTATATTATTCATGTTTCATGATAGACTAAGCATTTCTCAAGAGAAATATAGTGATTTAAGTGTGGCATATTTTATAAATACAAATATGAGAGTCATTCTCTGATTGATTCACAAACCTGTACTCAAACCTCGCTAAAAATGGGTCTCAATGTGTCCTTTAATATTCACTTATTAAGCCTTTTTCTGGAACAACATGTTCAGACAGGCCTCATCTTTTGGTCATCTGAGAAATGTAGGAACTGGCTCCTTCTAGTTGGAAGACTTCTGAAACTTAAATCTATTTCTAAATACTCACAGACCATCTTTCTTTCCAGAGAAAATAATAATAGCAATAGTAATAAGGGAAGAATAAAACTGCAGAAAGGGAATTTTTTCCTAAAGCAAAGCTGTAATGAATAGCAGCAGTTTGATTCTTCCTTAAGGTTTATTTGCATAGTTTGAGAAAAGTAAATTACCCATGTCAAACACTGAACGAATCTTCATTCTGTGTCAGGATTTTAACTCCTACCTGAAGCTAAGTGTACATTACAGTGAGTCCATAGAGAGCCTATGTTTTTAAGTTAATCTTTACCTTAAATTAAAAGATGAAGTGGAAAGGTTTAAAGCAGTTCCCTCTGCTATTGAATTCCAATACATTAATATCTAAAAATTAAGTACAGTATTTGTATGGTGTTACTTTAGTATTAAATATTGTATAGCTTCGGGTAGTAGGATTACTCTCATAGAGCAAATTTACACATATATAGCTTGATTTTCATTTAAATACCAATCCACTGGCAGCATAGTACAAGAGAAATAGTTTTAAAGTAAGTTGGATCTGCTAATCCTAGCTCCAGAAACTTTGGGTTTGACCTAGACAAGTTTCAAAGTATCTCTGAGCCTCAATCTTCTCATCTTAAAATGGGAATAATAAATACCTACTTCAGAGAATGATGTTTTGGGATGATTTGAGATGTAATGGGCATACTAAGAGATTACTCATAAACTGTTCATATTTTTCTATACCATACAAAACATATATGAATTCAAACAGACCCAGAACCTTCACTTTATTCCCTTGTATATCATTGTTGCTCAGCCATACTTTCCCCAAAGTAACCAATCATTAGGAAGTGAAAGCGAATGATTCAGAGATGCTGATGGAAGTAAGTGCAAAGCTCATTGGCCAAATCCTGGAGGGAGTGTCTCTTGACAAACTTATCAGAGATTAGAACATCCTCATTCATTTAAACCAGCAAACATATTTTGAATCCTAATGTATATTAGCCATTGCCCCAGCCATTGAGTATACAGTGCACATTTTTTTTTTTTTTTTTTAGCATCACACCTTGGTTTTGGCACCTCTTAGAAACGACTATCATCCATATCTTTGACATGATCTTATCAGTTTCATTTGTTCCTTTGGATAAAAACACCTAAAGTCTTTTATTCTAGAACAGAGATTTGGAAATTTAAATATAAAAATTGCCTGCAGTTTTAAATGCAATTTCCTGAGCCCCATCTCTAGAAATGAAAACTCAAAGTCTGAGGTAGGCCTTACAACTATCTGCTCAATAGATTTTGATCAACAAGCTAGTGAGTATACAGCTGTATTTCTCAGTTTCACTCAGGATGTTTACAACCAAAGTATTCATATATTAATGGACTTTGCCATTTTTAACAAGAAGAACTTGTCGAAAACAGTAAAGAACTAGGAGGTGATTTCTTCTTAGAAGAAGACAAATTCTGGTTATAATCAAATTTCCAAATGAACGTATTTTATTGTTTGGTTGAAATACACCAATCTATGACTAGAAAATTAACTGAGGGTTGAGACTCCAGTGATATAGTTGGTTATTAAGAGGATAATCCAACAGGTTCTGTGTGTGTGTGTGTTCCATGTGAACCACAATTAAACAAATATAGCTTGAGCTTTCAGTCAAAAGGCTAGGAGAACTATAACATCAGTTACAGTAATTGTCTTTTGATGGTAGACCAGAACAGTTACTTCCCTTTGTTATCAATAATTCTGTGAATATTTTAAATCTATAAAAGTTTTGGATATATACCAAATAAAATTGTATGCAGCTATTTTTGTGGAGAAGGTTATATATGTTAGGTGTGAACTTAATATGAATGAATACATCTAGATGAGCTGTAGTTTTGTCTTGAAACCATTCCCTGTGATTAGACAGGCTATAAGGGAATTCTGTAATATTTTGTTGCTGAGTTGCTAACTGGATATTCATGAACTAGGTGCCCTATCAACTATTCAGTCAACTGTTGTGTTAACTAGCTGCTATGTACTTTGCTAGCTTCTGCCAATGGAGACTACAAGACAAACAAGGGGAAAGAACCTCTCATGTGAGTATAGTTTCACAGCAAAAAGTTTGGGTAGGCCGGTCGCGGTGGCTCACACCTCTAATCCCAGCACTTTGGGAAGCCAAGGTGGGTGGATCACAAGGTCAGGAGATTGAGACCGTCCTTGCTAACATGGTGAAACCCCATGTCTACTAAAAATACAAAAATTAACCAAGAATGGTAGCACACTTCTGTAGCCCCTGCTACTCAGGAGGGTGAGGCAGGAGAAGGGTTTAAATCTGGAAAGTGGAGGTTGCAGTGAGCCGAGATCACTCCACTGCACTCCACCCTGGCAAAAAAGGAAGACTCCATCTCAAAAAAAAAAAAAAAAAAAAAAAAAAAAAAAAAAAAGTTAACACATTTTATTTTACCTAATGAAAATAATAATACAATACTTTATTCTATGTGACTTATAATATAAAATGGGTATTTACCAGGCTACCCATCTTCCCTTTCATTTTCCTTTTGGAAATACCTTTGTGTGTTCAAGTGCAAAACTTGTAACAAAGTCGAAAAATCAAAATGAAGTTTCAGTGGTAAAAGTGACATTATTCACTATAAGATGATAAAATTAATTCTAGTAGAACTTAAAGTTACCATATTTTAATTAGAGAAAGAAATTTCTCGCTAGTAAGAACACTGTAGAGTTGTGAGATGTACTAAGAAATAATCAGAAATGGAAGCAGTCAATTACTGTGATGAATAGAAGATCATTGAGGAGAGATTTAGGTGCAGTCTGCTTACTGTTGGGAGAAAGTATGTTAGATAAATTCACAAGGTCATTAAGAGCTCTGTGTGTATGTGTTTAACAAGCAGAACTTGTCAAAAACAAGATTTTTTTCCTGTTCAATGATAGTCAGACCAACATAGTTGTGACTGATTTTGAGAAATTATTTCATTGTCAGCATCTGTCACAAACATATCCAAGAAGTCAAAAGTTGTAGATCCAGATTTTAGTTGGAGAGCAGAAAAGCACTAGTTAGCAATGAGCTTTCCTTCTTTGTCCTCCTATTTCACAAATGAAGAAACTGAGTCTTGGAGAGGCTAACCCCCCATAACCATTTGGAGAATAGGTGGCATATGGGGAACTAGAATCAAAATGCTGGGTCCCTGTGGCTAATTTTCTTTCCCCACTGTATGCCATCTATTGTGGAATCATAAGTCATATAAAGAGGATATTAATGTTCTTTTTACTTTCATGTATTCCCCAAACATTTAGATCATAAAAAGAATATTTTACTCCAGTGAAGAAAATTATTCTGTCACCAAGAAAAAAAAGGTTCCTTTTTCTACGCAAAGATTTCCTTGCCAAAAACTAATTGCTTAGCATAAAAATGCTGCACTTTTTTCATGCATTAGTAAAATCAATTCTCCCCACTATAATACTGCTCAGCCATTGTGTCTGTCAGCACTCTACGTGCAACGCTGAAATCTAAAGCTGTGTCACTAGACACAAAGGTTTATAAAGCTTGGCCATGTGTGTTAATTTCAGGGTTGATTTTGCAGTTTGTGAGCTGTCTAGGCACTGCACTTCTGTTCTTCTGTAACCCACCATTTAAATATGAGGGGGGCGGGGTTGTATTGGAACCTCAATAAAACTTAGAAAAGGAAATCAGGTGCCTTTGTTCATTTCTTCAAAATGTTATTGAACACTTAGTTGTGTTAAACATTGGTAGGTACCAAGAATGTGGAAAACCTGCCATTGACAGACCTGAGACAAGTGACAGTTAGGGAATGTCCTGGACATTTTGTAAATTCAGATGGTAAATAGTTTGACAAAGGCAAACACAGCAGGGGTGTTGCTGAAGCACATATAAGGAAGGGTAGAAACAAATTGCCTGAGCTGGATTGAAGAATAGGTAAGAGTCAGTTAGGAAAAGTAGTGTGTGTGTGTGCGTGTGTGTGTGTGTGTGTGTGTGTGTGCACGTGCGCATGCACACATGTCTATGAAAGGAAGAAACATTTTGTCATATTAAAGTTCTAAGAAAACACATTTAGAGACAAAATCTATAATCCTGTGTCAAATGTAAAATTGTTGGTAGCTATATGATCTCTATTCATGGAGATCAAATAAGGTTCTACATTATCACAGATCAAACCACCTTACCTCTTAAAATGTATCAAAAATTTAAGATCAATTCTGTCATTAGCAAAATAAAAATTATTTTAAATAGCACGTTTGAAAGATTTGACTTTTGATTTTGAGGATTTTCCTCATAGATATCTATTCAATTAGTAAATATTATCTAAGAAGTGACTGGTTTGGATAATTTGTTAGAAACGGAGAAACAGAAGAGAAGTTGAGACCAGCACTGCAGAAAGTGTTCAGTCGAACTGACAAGATACAGCTGGCACCTAGCAACTAAGAATGTGCTGCATTAAAATATCCAAACTGGAATGAAGGCTGAGGGGGTAGTTAAAAAAGTACCTTCAGTAAAAACTCATCTGAAATCATCTTTGATTCCCATTTAAATATTTATATAGATGCACAGTTCCACCTATAGTCTGATTTTTAATTAGATAAAAAAAGAGATCCATAATCTCTACTTAAGAAAAACATTTCTGATTTTGTAATTAAGAAGCCCCGTAATTAAATATGCCCAGAGAATTGTATAAGATTGCATCATATTGGGTCAGGTACATGCTTTCATTTCACACGTAAGTGCCCCTTTTAAGAGCATAAGCAAATTAAAAAACAGCAACCCAACAACCTCTATTCCCCTTGTTGTGGGGGGTGGGGGGAACACATTCCAGTACAACGTCTAATTTGCCTTGCTAATTCTAATTAGTATAGTATGAGCTGCTGGACAGTTTTACCAGGAGGATAGTCTGCAAAGAAGCATATTTCTTTAGCTGCACACTCTTGGGAAAGAACTCAAACTGGGAAACATTGAATAGAGACTTTTTCTCATTTGATTGAAGGTTACAGATGAAATAAAATAACGTTCGAGGAAATCCCAAGAGGCTGCCCTTTCCTCTATTCAGAATTGCTGAAAAGATTGAATGATAAGATGAAAGTGAAGTAAAGCCTCCAGACCATTGCCTTTGAATGGTTTGGTGAGTTGTTACAATTAAAGAAACACATGTTTACTCCTGCCACAATGCATGACTGGGATCTACTAGTATTCTACTTGCTTCTGGGTGTTTAATTTCATTTCTAACACTAGAAAGTACAAACTTTGTGATTGCTTGTGCTGACTTCCATAGTTCAGATATACTAACTGCATCAGACTCCCATAATCAATGCTTGCCTATTGATAAGAGGCCCATCTCCTTCCTGCCATGATTATTGATCAGGGTCTTGTGAGAGGATTCCATGGCCTTTGCCTGTCCCAAGGACTAGCCAAGAACAGCAGGCACCACACATTCACAAATAGATCCAGGGTACCTTCTCTTTTCCTTCCCATTTTGAGTTTTAGTCTAAATATAAATTATTGGCTAATCAGTGCACATTCTGGCATTCTAGGGGCTCAGTATCATTGTTTTTATTTTGAAAAGAGAACTTTTATTTTGTAATTTTGACTGAGGTCCAACTCAAATATTCTAATTAGTTTGTATTTTATGTCTCATGAAGGAAACACAGAGAATGATTCTGATAATCCTCATAAGTATTGACTAGTAAATTACAAATAGGACCTTCAGTTTTAGATACACTACTTAAAAGGGGAACAGTTCTTTTTGTTCTAAAGTGAGATGGCTTTGCTCCTCATTTAATCTTAATGGTTTCTGATTTAATTTTAAGTCATCACTATCAACATAAAAGACAGATTTTGATATCAACATTATGCACATCAGATTAGTATATTGTGCATTTGCTTTTTCAGAAAATAATTGTTTTAGCATAATGAAGTATAAGAATCATTTAAATAAAAGAATGCCATAGTTCCATTTGGAGATCTCTTCTAAAGTAGTTTATTCTATTTTGCTTTTGCAGTATCACTAAAGTGCCCTATACATAGTACTTTGAAGCTTATTGAAAACACATTTCTCATATACAAAGTATATTGTCTTCGAGAGAAATGCTGGTTTCCTTTAAGAAGGTAAATACCCTATGTTGAGGGGAAAAAAAAAAACTAGACCTAATTTTAAGTTCCAATTAATAACTAATTGTTGGTTATTAAGTATTTGCTTTCTTATTAGACTTTGCCAATTCCAGCAACTGGTTTACCTTAACCTTCTGTTCATCATAGCCAGTACTGATTATGAAACTAACTGGTGTTGAGTGTAGGCTCTCAAACTGTTCATTGAGTGGATTTGTAAGAGGGCTCTGACATCTCCATTTTTAACAAACATCTCAAATTATTCAAATGCAGATGGTCAGGGAGCCGTCTTTGAAAAATACTACTCAACATGGTAAAGGCATCAGAGTCTACCAATTTATTTAAATTTAGGTTAAACAAGGTAAATTAGAGTGGTATCATAAGTTACTAGAAAAACATGGCGCCAAAAGAAAGGCAGTTTATTTTTTTCCTTTTTTGAGATGGAATCTTGGTCTGTCACCCAGGCTGGAGTGCAATGATGCCATCTCAGCTCACTGAAACCTGTAATTCCCAGGTTCAAGTGATTCTCCTGCCTCAGCATCCAGAGTAGCTGGGATTACAGGCATCTGACACCATGCCTGGCTAATTTTTATATTTTTAGTTGAAATGGGGTTCCACCATGTTGGCCAGGCTGGTCTTGAACTCCTGACTTCAGGCAATCCACCTGTCTCAGCCTCCCAAAGTGCAGGTATTATAGGCATGAGTCAGTGCCTGGCCCCCCTCTTTAAGAGTTGAGGTCTTACTCTATTGACGAGGCTGTGGTACAGTAGTGTAATCATAGCTCACTGCAGTCTCAAACTCCTGGGCTCAAGTGATCCTCCCTCTCAGCCTCCCAAGGAGGTAGGACTAGAGGTATTTGCCACCATGCCCATCTAATTTTTTAATTTCATAGAAATGGAGTCTTATATATTGCCCAGGCTGATCTTGAACTCCTGGCTGCAAGTCATCTTCCCACCTCAGCCTCTGAAAGCACAGGAATTACAGACTTGAGGCACCATGCCCAGCCAAGGCAATGTCATCACAAAATACCCGTAAATCCTAAGACATTTGATCATGTTCTGTAGGTAGCTACAAAGTCTAGAAACAGTTGAATATACATAATAAATGGTTTGCTAATATTACATCACAACAAATGTTATATTCAATATGTTGTCTCATATTACCACTGCGCAGTTTAGTGCATTGTGCAAAATTACAAGGAATATAATGTGTGAGTACTCCATTTACATCCATCTCAGCGTATGTATCTGTGATATGTTGATGTTTCCTCAAATTTCACTAAACTTTTTTCTTTAGCCTAACACAAACTCCCAACTCATCCAATCCAGTTTGGCAGATTATCACTCAGCCATTTCGATATCACACTGGCCTAGTGGATGTGGTGTGCCAGGTGACTGGGACCACTCAGATGGCTTTCTTTAGTACGTAAAATGGGGCATTATTTGATCACTTAAATTGCAAATGTTGTTTGTCTTAGACTTTAGTAACTATAGGACTGCCTTGGCCTCTGGAATTATAAAATTTGGATTAGAAAAAAAAAAAAATAAAGGTTAGGTAATCTTATATTAAGGGCCTTTCAGTTTTTAAATGATTTAGTGTTATTAAATGAGTCAGTACTCCTGCATGTGTAATAATGGGATCTTGTGGATCTCATAGATCCCATTGGTGAAGTAAATTAATTCTCTGACAAGTGTGGTGGCTCAAGACTGTAATCCCAGCATTTTGGAAGCCTAAGTCAGAAAGATGGCTTGGGTCTAGCAAATTAAGATCAGTCTAGACAACAGGGTAAAACCCTGTTTCTACTAAAATACAAAAATTAGTTGGGCGTGGTTGTGCATGCCTGTAATAATAGCTACTTGGGAGGCTGAGGTAGGAGAACTGCTTGAACCTGGGAGGCAGTGGCTGCAGTGAGCCGAGATTGTGCCACTGCACTCCAGCCTGGGTGACAGAGTAAGACATTGCCTCAAAAAACAAAACACCTAAAAAACAAAAAAATAAATAGATAAAAATAAATTAATTCTGGCAAGCTGTATTTTATAATGGACCTGGATCCTCTTACCTACCTTTGATTTTAGTTCACTCATCACTCCTCCAGGTAAACGTTTTCTTACCTCATAGACCAGGTCAAATTCACCTATTCACCTATCTCATGGTAATACATACTTTTACCATTAGTACTTACATGATTATTTACCTGATTTCTACCCCTTTGCTAAATTATAAGAGCTTTAAAAACAGGAACTATGTATCTTTTTGCTAAATATTTTATTCCCAGTCCAAGCACATCTGGCATGAGGTTGGTACTCCAAAAATAATTGTTGTGTGAATGGATGTAAGAATAAATGAGCACAATTTTCAGCGAACCTGGAAAGTTTTGCCTGTGGTGTCACCCTCTTCTCAATGTCTTATGTTCTGTCTAAGTACACACTTCAGTTATTATAGTCCACAGGAGCCCATTTCCCATGAGAAGTAACCTGAAATGGAAGAGAATTCCAGAGGCATAATTTTAAATTATGTGAGCTCAGTGGCCTTCCAATAGAATGGAGGAAGCAAAGAAGGATGTTAACTTCTGCCTCCCTTTTCTTCCCCTTCCTCAAACAGCTCAGTCCTGCCTTTGTCTTCTTACAATGTATCCAAATATTTATTTCTCAGTGGGTTTATGGGGTATTTTTAAGGTATTTGAAATGTTATTCAGCATAGTACATTTTTGTCTCCCACTTGGCTGTTCGGAACAGCCTTATCGCTTCATTTTCTAAGCTGAAAATACCATTTAAAGAAATAATCAATGTGATGATTTGAAAGCTAGGGGAAGGATAAAATAAAAGTAAACACTAGCAGCTATTTTTTTAAATTGCTTCTCAAATGCCGTTTTCTGGAAGAGACTGCAAAGGCCTATTCAAATTGAAATAATGGCTAACAGTGGTCAGTGCTGTTCCAACAGCAATACCAAGCACTCTCTGATGTGTATAAGGTATGAAAAAAGTGACTGCTTATACAGTTGGACTGATTACTTACTTTCTCTGGTGGCAGAAAGAGCATTTGTTGTCCGTGTAACAAGCTCCACATGAATCAGCCTACTTTAAAGGGACTTATCTAAGCTTAGGAAAACTATATTTTTCCATTTTCTTTCAAATTCACTCTTATTCTAGTTGGTATATTTTTTCTTGTTGGCTAGAAAACTAAGCTAACCTTCTAGAGTTAAAAAACAAACTATAATTTCATCAGTAATAACAAAATAAAAAGCATTTAATGCTGTATACTCTTTTTTAAAAATTTCCCTTTAATTCATTATTGGTAAAACATTGATCACATGTCCAAAAGTTCGAGAATGTTTGTATGCCATCTCAGTTTAATCACACACACTTATCAATCACATGAGACTCTAAAATCACCCCTGAAAACTGTATGCGGCTACTCTAGTTCTCAAGAATCCATTTATTTAAGTGCTATCGAGAGTAGTATTTGCAATATGAGGGAATGATCTGTTTCAACTAACAGATGGGATATTCCGAGTACTATATTCTGATAGCTCTTGGCATATCTCATATTCCTTCATAAATCCATTTTTAAATCACATTGAACAAAGCGTCTGGTTAGTGGGTTGTTCATTTGTCAGTTTTTCCATTGAAAAACATTGACCAAAAATCACTATTTACATTTCAGAAGCTTTCCATACAGATTATTGCCAACTTTCTCAGGGTCCTGTGACAAGAAAATCAATATTGGACACATGAGAAGGTACAAGGGTCTGAAGCAGCATGTGTGACCTTCCAGAAAGTAATAGAAGTGTGAGAATTGTATTGAAAAACAAAATGGAAAAAAATATATATATTACTTGTATAAGCCCAATGAATCACTCTGACTTTCCTCAAAAGAATAGCATTTTATAGAAAACCTGTTAGAAACATGATATAGAAATTCTTAAAAAGCAGATTTCTCCAAAAATTGCTTTGTAAAATTATTTAAATATAAGGTAGAGAAACAGTAAGATAAAGTTGATAAACAACAGTAGAAGGAGATATATCCCTACAGCTTTAATAGCCACATGTTGTGCTAATGATCATAACTTGAATTGATATGTCTAAAAAACTAAGTGGCTGCATAGACCTTACTTTAGAGGAGCTAGCATTCGTCATCAATTGTCTATTTGGGGTCAGATACCATGGTAGCCTCCAAAGACACAAAAATACCCTCTGCTCTCAAGGAGCTTACCATTTGGAGTTTCCATCTACTAGCATCTACAAACTACTGAAAATTGCCTTTGTCAGGAGACTGCATCTTCATTCTTTCACCCTTTTTATCATGTTGCCCAAGGCTTTTTTTTTTTTTTTTTTTTTGAGATAGTGTCTCACTCTATCACCCAGGCTGGAGTACAGTGGTACAATCTCAGCTCACTGCAACCTCCACCTCCCAGGTTCAAGAGACTCTCCTGCCTCAGCCTCCCAAGTAGCTAGGACTGCAGGTGAGTGTCATCGTGCCTGGTTAATTTTTGTATTTGTAGTAGAGATGGGGGTTTGCTGTGTTGGCCAGGCTTGTCCCAAACTCCTGACCTCAAGTGATCCACCTGCCTCGGTCTCCTAGAGTGCTGGGATTATAGGCCTGAGCCATGGTGCCCAGCCTGCCCATGACTTTTATTATTATAATAGATTAGTCACTCAATAGAAGTTGAACAAATGTGTTCTTTTTTTGTTTTAACTTATTGGGTTTTAGTAAAATATTCGATGGTCCCAGGCTATATGATGTTTAAGTGGAGCATTAAAAGCTCAATAGCACTTAAATAATATTCAAATGAATAAATAAAGGTTGATAGAGAAAAAAGTTGGTAGTTGACTAAAAGGAGAGGTAGACATTTGGGATAGTGTATTTTTTTTCCCCAAATAAAATCTTAGAGTGAATGGGAAACAATTAAAAGGGACAAGAAGGGAAGGAATGCAATGGCTGTATAGTTTCCAGTTTTGCATGTGTGGAGGAGCACGTGGGCACCTATTAATGTGCTACTGAAACAGAAAGAGGAAGAGGGTTTCTAGAAGATAAACAATTCTATGTGCCAGAGTACATAGTAAACAATACTCTCTATGTACTCCTGCACATAGTATTGTTTATCTTCTAGAAGCCTTCTACAGCTGAAAAAAGTATAAAATGTTTGATCTGAGATTATAAGCTGGATAAAGCATAGGTCTGAAAATGTGACAGACTTTGGATTGTTTGCCCTTAAAGGAGAATATTATTGACTCACTAGCTTAAGTTTTTCCACATTTGTAGAATTTGTGTGAGTTTCAGCACGGTATGGATGAAACAAAGCTGTCAACCAGGGGTGATTTGGATTCGGTTATCCTCTTCTCCCCCAGGAAACATTTAGCAATGTCTGGAGACATTTTTGGTTGTCATACCCAGGGTTGGGTGTTACTTTTGTCTGGTGGGTAGTGGCCAGAGACACTACTAAACATCCCACCATACACAGGACAGGCCCTTACCACTAAGAATTAACTAATCCAAAATTGCAATACTACAGTACCAAACATGAGAAACACTGTTTTAGGCCTATTTTTCCAAAGTCTTTCCAGACTTTGTAAGATTCCAAATCCCATTTGACTACTTTTTACTTTTCTTCTAATTTAATATATTTCGTCATTTACAAAGGATCAAATTATTAGTATTGATGATTTAATTTTGGCCTTAATGATTATTATCAGATATTACAACACTGTATCTTTCTTGGTTTACACTGCAGCTGTGTGTTTTTTAGGAGGATTCTCTAAGAAAATGTTTCACTCTAATAGAACAGAATACCAGGGCTTATTAAAACAAGGAAAAATTAAGCCTTGGGCTCCAAAGGTATATTTTTATATTAGTTTTTTACCATTATAACCTTCTGGCTATTTTAATGCAAACTTGTTTCTGTAAAGCCATATTTTGGTTGCTATAACAACTTGATGTAGCTCTTGATGAGCTCTTCTTGCCTTAATGCTGCTTTTTAAAAAGTTGGGGTTGCTATGACTACAAAATACTGTTTTATTTTCAGCAAGCTTTTTCCCCTTGTAAATTTGCTTTCAAAATATATATGTGTACATGCATGCATATCTGTGTGCTTCTACTTGCATGGCTTATAGAAGACTAGAGTATAGTAAACCAAGTCTAAAATCACCAGAAGAAAGATAACAGTTGATTTATCTAGGTACATACTATTATTTTTAAACTGATTTTCATAATTTTGGATGAACTCAGCTTTGAGCTGTTTTTTCCTTCTTCGAATTATGTAACTGTTTAATGTAGCTCCCCTTCTTTGTTTCAGGATTTACTTATCTCATCCTCCGTGTTTTAATCTCTTCCTATTTCCAAGGTGTTCATACCTCTGCACTGGATGGGTCATTTGAACTCTAAAAATGTGAAAGCCTGTGTGTCTTAATATGTTCATGATTATGGGTGGACTCTACTTTATAACACTACTGATTATGGCCTTCTGTATATCACAGATAATAACAAAATGCCCATCGATAAGAATCTCATTCAAATTTTGAAAAGCCCTAAAGCTGGAAGTTGGGATACTTTTCTTCTATTATTAGCTCTGTCACAATGAGCTATATGAGCATCTGCTAATCACCTATCTTTCTAGAGGAGTGCTGTCCAATAGAAATAAAATATAGCCACACAAAAAATTTAACATTTTCTAGTAGCTAAGTTACAAAGAAAAAAGCAGGTAAAATTAATTTTAATAATATACTATCTTACCCAATATATCCAAAATATTATTTCAATACATAATAAATATTTTTAAATTATAAATGACATTTTAAAACTTTTTTTCTATTAAGTCTTGGGAATTCAGTAGGTATTTTACACTCACACACATCTCACTTCAGCTAAGCCACATTTCAAGTGCCCAACAGCCACATATGACTGTTGGCTACAATATTAGACATACTGAGCTTAAGATCTCAATCAAATTTAGTCATACAATGAAATTTCTTATTTATTGTTCACTTGCTAGTTTGGGGATCCTTTGCTAAGTCTTAGGAATACATAAATGATTAGGAAAACTTTTTCTTAGTTCATCTGAAAGAGAGAGGGAGAAAAGATGAAGATGAAGGAGGAGGAAATAGGGGAGAAAGAGAAGGAGGAGGAGGACAGCAGGTGAGGGGAGAAAGGAGGAGGGAGGATTGGAGGGAGACAGGAAAGAAAGAGGGAAAGCCACTGGAAAGATGCAGATTTTCAGCTATTGTGTGCTATTTTATTATAATCTGATGTTATTTTATTTCTTATAATTAATATGAGAATCAACTAGGCATTCTGAACTACTTTGATGTTACTTGTTCACAGTTGTATTCCCAACCTCTTGGGGAAGGGAATGCTTGGGACAGATTAGGTGCTCCCCTAATATTTATTGAATGAATAAGTGAATCTCCTTTGTAATAGAGTCCAAGACTAAATAATTATTATTGTCAAGGAATCGTTTGAAAAATAAAGCTGTACACGAATATTTTAGGATAATGAAGGGAAGAGTGGCTAACAATTTGAAATGAGGGGAAATCATGTAAAAGATTGTTATTCTTTCTATGTATGTTGTTTTTCTTGCTGTTGGAATAATTTTGCCTGTAAACAAAGAGAAGCACATAAATGCCTGACATTGTTTGTAGGTAATGTCGCCACAACAACATTGCTATGTCCAGATCCCTGATCACATTGCTGCTTCTTTATCCCTTTCCTGCCTTTTCTCATTTGAAAAAAGCCAAATCAAAGTGAGCATGTGACCCTTTTAGGCTTTTCAGTAAAGGAAGTTTCTGTTTTCTTTTCAACTGTGTGTCATTTCTTATTACCATTATTTTAGAAATAAAGTGCCTGATAGAATTTTTTTTTTTTTTTGTAAGCTGAGCCATTTTGCCTGAAATGCAGAGGTTTGGACTATCTAATCTGATTTGGAAATCAGAGAAATAAGAGAAGAGTGTTACAACTTGAGTGGATTCCCAAATCAGGTTATAGATGGTAATCTGGTTTGTGATTTAAAATGTTTGAGGCTGACAGTTCTTCATATTACAAAAAATTTCAGCCAGCTCCCATCATTTGTCACAGATTTTTGTTAACCTCTCTTCAATAATGCAGCAAAATGTCTGGCATTTTATGTCTCATGTCTCTTCGGCCCATGTAAATTGGAATTATTCAACATATTTCACTTGCAGAGTTTAAAATGTAAGGTGCTTTTGGAATCCTTGTTAGAGTTTCACAGGAAGCCATCATTCTACATTAGCCCAAGGGGTTTGCTCAACACAAATATTAGAATATACATGAAATCTCAACAACCCTAGGTTTCTACGATCATGTCATTTGTGTCCAAAATGGTAAGTTGAACTATTGCTACCTCAAGGACTTTTGTTGATATCAAATGCTAGACGATGTAGGTTAATGCTTGGTACCAAAATAAATGACTTGGAAACTCTTTGAGTTCTTTACCATAACCTTATGTTCACCTGTAGACATTGTGAACTGTTCAACTATTCATTCTCTTTTATTCTGTTTCACTTTATGTTTTTTTCCTTTCTTTTTTACTTTTTCTTTTCTTACTTATTGAGACAGGGTCTCACTCTGTCACCCAGGCTGGAGTGCAGTGGACAGTAATGGCTCGGTGCAGCCTCGGCCTCCTGCCTCAGCCTCATGAGTAACTGGGATCATGCCTGGCTAGTTTTTTAAATGTATTTGTTGTACAGACAGGGTCTCCCTGTGTTGCCCAGGTGGTCTCAAACTCCTGGGTTCAAGTGATCCTCCCACCTTGGCCTCTCAAAGTGCTGGGATTAGAGGCACAAGGTACTGTGCCTGGCTGGCTTTGAATATATATATTCTTTTTTTTCTGATTATTTTTTATTTTTACTAGAAAATAGCAAGGGAAGAATAATTAAGTTAATTTTTCTACTGCTGATATGGGTTAAAAGTTTATTAGATTATATTTATAATCAATTGTATTCTTTTTCCTACTTATAATTTTTTAAATGTGAGTCTTGTGCCCCCTGAAAAAAATATAGGCTGACTTTTTTTATGGGCTGCCTTTAGCTTTTGGACCAAATAATTCAAGTTTGGTTTTGTTTTTTTGTTCTTTTGTTCTTTTTTTTTTTTTTTTTTTTTTTG